>NW_028319927.1:155000-416925 GCF_062004578.1 Staurois parvus
TTCGTTCAACCGCTAAAAACGGAAGGATAAAAAGAAACATTTTTCATGTTACATTTTGTATCTTTCTGTTTATTCATCTACAGAGACAAGCCTGTCTGTGGCTGCACAGAGAAGAGCAGGATCTGTAGGAGGAGTTCTGTCCTCCTGTCTGTTGAGATGGGAAAGGGGGGGGGGTGTAGAGATGAGCTTCTCTGTGGCTGCACGGAGAAGTGCAGGATCTGTAGGAGGAGTTCTGTCCTCCTGTCTGTTGAGATGGGAAAGGGGGGGGGGTGTAGAGATGAGCTTCTCTGTGGCTGCACGGAGAAGTGCAGGATCTGTAGGAGGAGTTCTGTCCTCCTGTCTGTTGAGATGGGAAAGGGGGGGGGGTGTAGAGATGAGCTTCTCTGTGGCTGCACGGAGAAGTGCAGGATCTGTAGGAGGAGTTCTGTCCTCCTGTCTGTTGAGATGGGAAAGGGGGGGGGGTGTAGAGATGAGCTTCTCTGTGGCTGCACGGAGAAGTGCAGGATCTGTAGGAGGAGTTCTGTCCTCCTGTCTGTTGAGATGGGAAAGGGGGAGGTGGGGGGTGTAGAGATGAGCTTCTCTGAGGCTGCATGGAGAAGTGCAGTATCTGTAGGAGGAGTTCTGTCCTCCAGTCTGTTGAGATGGGAAGGGGGGGTTGGGGGTGTAGAGATGAGTTCCTCTGAGACTGTATGGAGAAGCGCAGGATCTGTAGGAGGAGTTCTGCCCTCCAGTCTGTTGAGATGGGAAGGGGGGGGGGGTGTAGAGATGAGCCTCTATGTGGCTGCACAGAGAAGCACAGGATCTGTAGGAGGCGTGCAGGATCTGTAGGAGGAGTGCAGGGTCTGGAGGAGGACCAGAGGAGGGCTGCAGTCAGCTGCTGAAGCCTGCTGAATGTTGAGACCAGAGGAGGTAGAGATGAGGGGTGCTGTGGCTGCACAGAGAGGTGCAGGATCTGTAAGAGGAGTTCTGTCCTCCTGTCTGTTTAGATGGGAATGGGGGGAGGGGGGTGTAGAGATGAGCCTCTATGTGGCTGCATGGAGAAGCACAGGATCTGTAGGAGGAGTTCTGTCCTCCAGTCTGTTTAGATGGGAATGGGGGGAGGGGGGTGTAGAGATGAGCCTCTATGTGGCTGCATGGAGAAGCACAGGATCTGTAAGAGGAGTTCTGTCCTCCTGTCTGTTGAGATGGGAATGGGGGGAGGGGGGTGTAGAGATGAGCCTCTATGTGGCTGCATGGAGAAGCACAGGATCTGTAAGAGGAGTTCTGTCCTTCTGTCTGTTGAGATGGGAAGGGGGGGGGGGTGTAGAGATAAGCCTCTCTGAGGCTGCATGGAAAAGCACAGGATCTGTAGGAGGAGTCCTGTCCTCCTGTCTGCTGCCAACTGCTGAGATGGAGATAAGGGGGGGGGGGGGGATGGAGATGAGGGGGGGATGGAGATGAGGGGGGGGATGGAGATGAGGGGGGAATTGACACGAGGGGGGGTTCCCCTGCTGCAGGAAAGGTTCGAGGGGCACAGGAAATGGCCGGATTTGGCCGAGCCTGTACTCTCGCTGTGCATGGATGGATCTGGGCTTGTGATTGGCAGACTCTGGACCAGCAAGCCAGACTTGGACATTATCCTCGGCGGGCCCTTCGGGGGAGGGGGGGGGGGTGCGAATATAACGTGTGAGATGTTGCTCTTCACAGTTCTTGGTGAGCTCTTCACAGGACGGAAGCACTCAGCCATTCACACAACAGACGTGGTGTCGTTCAGCTGGATCGACTTTCTCTTCCTCTGGCCCCTGGGTGCTGTAATGCTAATCCTTGAGAAAGTCGACATCTCGGCAGGACTGTAAAGCGAGGTCCGAAAACCTCCGGATCAGACAGGTCCGGCCCGAGGCTTCCAGTGAATCTGAATGCAGAAAGCAAAGATTTGCTACAGGAAGCGTCTAGAAGTGTGAAATGTGGCTGAACGGACCCCGAATAACGACACCTGGAGAAAAGTCGTCCTACTGAAATATATCGGGGATGTAGGACCTCTTGGGTGGACTGGACACGTGCCTACAGCCTCAGACGTGGATCTACAGTGTGGGGGCCTCGGGCTCCTACTCTCCAAATTGGGAGGGAGATTTTGGTGATTTCACTGGAATGCTGCTCAGTGTTCTCTTTGCTGGAAGCTTTAACATGAGGAAGCAAAGCCCTGTCACTACCAAGATGGCCGCCTCCACACAGAGACAGGAGACGTCAGGAGACCAGAGACTTCATCAAGCCTTAGCACATGTCCCTTAGTGCACTGGTCTCCAAACTGCGGCCCCTTGCCTGCCTCTATCCAGCCCTCGGGGTACTATTTCTTCCACTGGCACCAACTATGGGGCATTTTTTTTCTTCCACTGACACCAATGATAGGGCACTATTCCTCCCACTGACACCAATGATGGGGCACTATTCCTCCCACTGACACCAATGATGGGGCACTATTCCTCCCACTGATACCAATGATGGGACACTATTCCTCCCACTGACACCGATGAAGGGGCACTATTCCTCCCACTGACACCAATGATAGGGCACTATTCCTCCCACTGACACCAATGATGGGGCACTATTCCTCCGACTGACACCATTGATGGGGCACTATTCCTCCCACTGACACCAATGATGGGGGACTATTCCTCCCACTGACACCAATGATGGGGGACTATTCCTCCCACTGACACCAGTGATGGGGCACTATTCCTCCCACTGACACCAGTGATGGGGCACTATTCCTCCCACTGACACCAGTGATGGGGCACTATTCCTCCCACTGACACCAATGATGGGGCACTATTCTTCCCACTGACACCAATGATGGGGCACTATTCTTCCCACTGACACCAATGATGGGGCACTATTCCTCCCACTGACACCAATGATGGGGCACTATTTCTCCCACTGACACCAATGATGGGGCACTATTCCTCCCACTGACAGCAATGACTGGACACTATTCCTCCCACTGACACCAATGATGGGGCACTATTCCCCCCACTGACATCAATGATGGGGCACTATTCCTCCCACTGACACCAATGATGGGGCACTATTCCTCCCACTGACACCAATGATGGGGCACTAATCCTCCCACTGATACCAATGATGGGGCACTATTCCTCCCACTAACACCAGTGATGGGGCACTATTCCTCCCACTGACACCAATGATGGGGCACTATTCTTCCCACTGACACCAATGATGGGGCACTATTCCTCCCACTGACACCAATGATGGGGCACTATTTCTCCCACTGACACCAATGATGGGGCACTATTCCTCCCACTGACACCAATGATGGGGCACTATTCCTCCCACTGACACCAATGATGGGGCACTATTCCTCTCACTGACAGCAATGATGGGGCACTATTCCTCCCACTGACAGCAATGACTGGACACTATTCCTCCCACTGACACCAATGATGGGGCACTATTCCCCCCACTGACATCAATGATGGGGCACTATTCCTCCCACTGACACCAATGATGGGGCACTATTCCTCCCACTGACACCAATGATGGGGCACTATTCCTCCCACTGATACCAATGATGGGGCACTATTCCTCCCACTGACACCAATGATGGGGCACTATTCTTCCCACTGACACCAATGATGGGGCACTATTCCTCCCACTGACACCAATGATGGGGCACTATTTCTCCCACTGACACCAATGATGGGGCACTATTCCTTCCACTGACACCAACAAGAGGCACCATTTCTTCCACTGGCACCAACTATGGGGCATTTCTTTTCTTCCACTGACACCAATGATGGGGCTCTATTCCTCCCACTGACACCAATGATGGGGCACTATTCCTCCCACTGACACCAATGATGGGACACTATTCCTCCCACTGACACCAATGATGGTGCACTATTCCTCCCACTGACACCAATGATGGGGCACTATTCCTCCCACTGACACCAATGATGGGGCACTATTCCTCCGACTGAAACCATTGATGGGGCACTATTCCTCCCACTGACACCAATGATGGGGGACTATTCCTCCCACTGACACCAATGATGGGGGACTATTCCTCCCACTGACACCAATGATGGGGCACTAATCCTCTCACTGATACCAATGATGGGGCACTATTCCTCCCACTGACACCAATGATGGGGCACTATTCCTCCCACTGACACCAATGATGGGGCACTATTCCTCCCACTGATACCAATGATGGGGCACTATTCCTCCCACTGACACCAATGCTGGGGCACTATTCCTCCCACTGACACCAATGATGGGGCACTATTCCTCCTACTGATACCAATGATGGGGCACTATTCCTCCCACTGACACCAATGATGGTGCACTATTCCTCCCACTGACACCAATGATGGGGCACTATTCCTCCCACTGACACCAATGATGGGGCACTATTCCTCCCACTGACAGCAATGACTGAACACTATTCCTCCCACTGACACCAATGATGGGGCACTATTCCCCCCACTGACATCAATGATGGGGCACTATTCCTCCCACTGACACCAATGATGGGGCACTATTCCTCCCACTGACACCAATGATGGTGCACCATTCCTCCCACTGACACCAATGATGGGGCACTATTCCTCCCACTGACACCAATGCTGGGGCACTATTCCTCCCACTGACACCAATGATGGGGCACTATTCCTCCCACTGACACCAATGATGGGGCACTATTCCTCCCACTGACACCAATGATGGGGCACTATTCCTCCCACTGACACCAATGATGGGGCACTATTCCTCCCACTGATACCAATGATGGGGCACTATTCCTCCCACTGACACCAATGCTGGGGCACTATTCCTCCCACTGACACCAATGATGGGGCACTATTCCTCCCACTGATACCAATGATGGGGCACTATTCCTCCCACTGACACCAATGATGGGGCACTATTCCTCCCACTGACACCAATGATGGGACACTATTCCTCCCACTGACACCAATGATGGGGCACTATTCCTCCCACTGACACCAATGATGGGTCACTATTCCTCCCACTGACACCAATGATGGGACACTATTCCTCCCACTGACACCAATGACTGGACACTGTTCCTCCATCCACTGACTACAAGCATTATGCCATTTTGTTTACTCCTACTGACACCGGGACAAAAATTGTGAAATTGTTTTTTAATTTCTTCATTTTCCACAAAATTATAACAAGAAATGACAACTTCAGAAAACTCGCCATGCCTCGTACTAAATGCCTCAGTCTGTCTCTGGAAATCGGTGATTTTGGGGGGTATTTATACTGCCCCTATTTGTGTGAAAAAAAATAAAAAATGTCATAAGGGTACAGTGTTGCATGACCGCGCAATCGTCATTCAAAGTGCCAGGTGTATGGGGTGCCCCTTCAGTCCCCCCCAGTAGGGGGAGCCACATGTGGACAGAGTAGGGGATTAGTGCAGCATGTGGGGGAAACTACTGAAAGTGATCCTCTGTGTGTCTCTCCCTTTGCTTTCAGCAATTTCCCCCACGTGCTGCACTGATCCCCCCACTCTGTCCACACGTGGCTCCACCCACTGACCCCCACTAAGACCCCCTGCCATGAACCTGCCATGCAATGTGCTTCCCCCCCACGCCCGCAGCATTGCTGTCTTCCCTCTGCTCCTGCCAGCTGCTCCGGGGCACAGCATATCTTTAGATGGAGAGTGGGGGAAGGGGGTGGTAAATATACTTACCGGCCCCTTCTTTTCTTAATGACTGCAGCGAGTGAACGATACTGATCTCTCACTGTGCTCATTCATAACTGAAGCATAGTAAACTCCCGCTCCTGCCAGCTGCTGTGGGGCACAGGGGATCTTCAGATGGAGAGTGGGGGATGGAGGTGGTAAATATATCATAATTGTCGGCCCCTTCCTTTACTTAATGAGCACAGCGAGTGAACGGTACCAATCACTCACTGTGCTCATTCATAACTGAAGCATAGTAAACTGAAGACTACCTTTGCTCTTGCCAGCTGTTATGGGACACAGCAGATCTTCAGATGGAGAGTGGAGGAAGGCGGTGATAAATATATCATACTTACCAGCCCCTTCCTTTACGTAATAGGCAAAGCAAGGGATCAGTACAGATCACTCACTGTGCTTATTCATATGAAGCATAGTAAACTGTGTTTACTATGCGTCAGTCTGTGAATGAACAAGAAGCCTCAGAGTGTTTCTTATTCATTCCAGTGCAGCTGATGCTGCAGAGAAAGAGACGGGGGAATCTATGTAACATATGGGACACGCCCAATATGTAGCATAATGTAGCCTCCCCCACGTTTTGCCGCAGCACGCGCCGCAGGTTACCATCTCCTTAGTAGGGGCCCCAATGCATTACTTTGCCCAGGGGCCCATGATGCTACTAAGATGGCACTGAATGGATAAGACTTGTGCAGGTGCCTAGTACACAGGAAACCTCCATAGTACAGCTCAGCGATGTTCGGGGTGTCAGACGATTTCATATTCCGCATTCATACTGTTATATAAACCTCGGGGGGCCCCTGTTATTGCTGAATCCCTTCAACTATCAGGAGGACGACTTGTTCCTGGATTGTGTGTTCAACATTCCTCCTTCCAGTGATTGCTGTGTGTATTACACTGCAATGTGCATGCCGTACACTTGGCATAAGTCGCAGAAATCACAGATAGTAGAGCTGCCGGCTGTCACAGACTCTCCGGGATGCATTGATTGCTGAAATAATAATACATTCTTCATTTGGATTCTCAAAACACAGAAAGAAAGGAAGGAAGGAAGGGTACAGCATTGCAGTCAATGGAACTAGGTGTGTGTTGGGGGGGGGGGGGAGGGGGGTTAGGAGGGGAGAGGCCAAATAAATATACTTAAATATACACTATATTGCCAAAAGTATTGGCCCCGCCCTCACAATCATGTGATTCAGGTATTCCAAACCCCTCCATGTCATATGATTCAGGTGTTCCAATCCCCTCCATGTCATGTGATTCAGGTGTTCCAATCCCCTCCCAATCATGTGATTCAGGTGTTCCAATCCCCTCCATATCATGTGATTCAGGTGTTCCAATCCCCTCCATATCATGTGATTCAGGTGTTCCAATCCCCTCCATATCATGTGATTCAGGTGTTCCAATCCCCTCCCAATCATGTGATTCAGGTGTTCCAATCCCCTCCCAATCATGTGATTCAGGTGCTCCAATTCCCTCCCAATCATGTGATTCAGGTGTTCCAATCCCCTCCCAATCATGTGATTCAGGTGCTCCAATCCCCTCCATATCATGTGATTCAGGTGTTCCAATCCCCTCCCAATCATGTGATTCAGGTGTTCCAATCCCCTCCCAATCATGTGATTCAGGTGTTCCAATCCCCTCCAT
Source organism: Staurois parvus (assembly GCF_062004578.1). NCBI lineage: Eukaryota > Metazoa > Chordata > Amphibia > Anura > Ranidae > Staurois > Staurois parvus. The sequence continues at coordinate 162,367 of NW_028319927.1, forward strand.
ATCATGTGATTCGGGTGTTCCAATCCCCTCCCAATCATGTGATTCAGGTGCTCCAATCCCCTCCATGGACACAGGTGTATACAATCCATCCCCTAGGCATGCAGACGGCTTCTACAAACATTGGTGAAAGAATGGGTCACTCTCAGGAGCTCCGTGACTCCAAGCGTGGTCCCGTGATAGGTGGCCACCTGGGCAATAAGTCCATCCGTGACATTTCCTGGCTACTAAATATTCCACGCTCAACTGTTAGTGGGATTATAACAAAGTGGAAGCCACTGGGAACAACAGCCACTCAGCCACCAAGTGGTAGGCCACGTCACATGACAGGGCGGGGTCAGCGCATGCTGAAGCGCACAGTGCGCAGAAGTCGCCAACTGTCTGCAGAGTCAATAGCTAAAGACCTCCAAACTTGGTGTGGCCTTCAGATGAGCCCAAAAACAGTGTGTAGAGAGCTTCATGGAATGGGTTTCCATGGCCGAGCAGCTGCATCCAAACCTTCCATCACCAAGTGCAATGCAAAGCGTCGGATGCCGTGGTGTAAAGCATGCCGCCACTGGACTCTAGAGCATTGGAGGTGTATTCTCTGGAGGGACCAATCACGCTTCCGTGTCTGGCAATCTGATGGATGTGTCTGGGTTTGGCAGTTGCCAGGAGAGCGGTACTTGCCTGACTGCATTGTGCCAAGTGTAAAGTTTGGTGGAGGGGGGATTATGGTGTGGGGGTGTTCCTCAGGGTGTTGGACTTGGCCCCCTAGTTCCAGTAAAGGGAACTCTTAAGGCTACATTTTGGACAATTTCATGCTCCCAACTTTGTGGGAGGAGTTTGGGGATGGCCCCTTCCTGTTCCAACATGACTGCCCCCCAGTGCACAAAGCAAGGTCCATAAAGACATGGAGGAACCAGTTTGGGGTGGAGGAACTTGACTGTCCTGCACAGAGTCCTGACCTCAACCCCATAGAACACCTTCGGGATGAATTAGAGCGGAGACTGCGAGCCAGGCCTCCTCCCCCGACATCAGTGCCTGACCTGACAAATGTGCTTCTGGAAGAATGGTCCAACCTTCCCATAGACACCCTCCTAAACCTTGTGGACGGCCTTCCCAGAAGAGTTGAAGCTGTTATAGCTGCAAAGGGCGGGGCCAACTCAATATTGAACCCTACGGACTAAGACTGGGGGCCATTAAAGGTCATGTGTATGGGAAGGGCGGGGCCAACTCAATATTGAACCCTACGGACTAAGACTGGGGGGCCATTAAAGGTCATGTGCGTGGAAAGGGCGGGGCCAACTCAATATTGAACCCTACGGACTAAGACTGGGGGGCCATTAAAGGTCATGTACCTGGAAAGATCGGTGGCCCAATACTTGGGGCAATATAGTGTACATAAAGATACGCAGCCTGCCAACAAGTAACACAACAGATATAAGGCAGGTTGTAGGCGGGGTCAGGCGTTTGGTACCTGGAGAGGAGAAAATGCACACGATCCCCATGGCTCAGTATCTAGCCCAGTCAGTACTTCCATGTGAGAGCGAACAAACTCACTGACTATTTATACACTGACACTGATTGCAATTTAAAAAGCCAGAAATGTGGGACATTAACCTCTAATTGGCATTGTAACCCGTGTGTGTCACCTTGTGTGTCTGTACCAAGGACGAACATTCCAGGGGGCGGAGACTTCTGATCCAGGGCGGAGACTTCTGATCCAGGGTGGAGACTTCTGATCCAGGGGCAGAGACTTCTGATCCGGGGGTGGAGACTTCTGATCCGGGGGTAGAGACTTCTGATCCGGGGGCAGAGACTTCTGATCCGGGGGCGGAGACGTCTGATCTGGGGGCGGAGACTTCTGATCCGGGGGCGGAGACTTCTGATCCGGGCCATTTGGGTGATTTCTGTTATCATTATGATTTAAAAAGGAGCCAAACAACTATTTGATAAATGGCGTCACATGATCATCATCCTTCAATAAAAGAGCATTTTGTGGCAGATCAGTCATATTATTATTATTATTATTATTATTACATGGAGTTTATATAGCGCCAAAGGGTTTGCTCAGCGCTGTACAATAGAGGGGACAATACATGGCACAGTACAACAACAACAAACAACGTACGAGGGGTAAGAGGGCCCTACTCTTACGAGCTTACAATCTAGGAGGGAGGGGGTAAAGGTACAGTAGGAAGTGGCTGAGGGGGATGAAGTGGTAGGAGGAATGAGGGAGGATGGCCGTTAGGTGAGGGTGGGGTAGGCTTCCCTGAAGAGATGGGTTTTGAGGGAGCGCCTGAATGTGAATAGGGAAGGCGACAGTCTGATGGATTGGGGCAGTGAGTTCCAGAGGATGGGGGAGGACCTGGAGAAGTCCTGCAGTTGTGCATGGGAGGAGGAGACCAGGGAGCAGGATAGAAGGAGGTCCTGTGAGGAGCGAAGGGTACGGGTAGGGCGGTACTTGGGGATCAGGTTGGTGAGGTAGTCAGGGGCAGTGTTGTGATATTGATATTTTCAATATCAATGCCAAAATTTCACAAATTCTGCCGGGGGAGGGAAATTTTTGAGCACAACTGTATCTATGGGATGTCCAACAAATATTCCATGTATGGTGATCCTGTTCTGGCAGAGATCCCACATGTGATAAGAGCACGTTGCCTTTTCAGGAGACCCGTGGATTACCTAGCTCACGTATTATCCATGAAGAGGGTTACCATTATTACCAATCGATTTGGCTAGGAGTGGGTATTCCCCTTTGGGGGTTGTTATTTGGGACCTGTGGAGTGTGGTACGATTTTTTTTCCTTTTTATGTTTTTAGAATTGTCCATGTTGAATAAAGGAATGATTGTGTGCCACTGACCACCAGCCCCTTTGATTTATTGATTTTCCATTATTAATTTATTTTTGCTTTGCTGTATCTTATCTCTAGACCAGGGGCGGACTGACCATTTGGAAACTCGGGCACTGTCTAAGGGCCCGGGGTCAGTAGGGGGCCCCATGAGATGCCCCTGGTACCTTTTTCATAGGCTTTTTTGAGTTTGGCAAGGACACAGGGGCCCCATGATCCCCTATTGCCTGGGGGCCCCATGAGTTGTCAGTCTTGTGTTTCTTTCTGCTTTTTTTTTTCTTTTCTCAATCCCCACATATCTCCTAACATTCTGCTAAAACTTTGTAACAGTACTGCTTGGACCTTGAAGAAGGGGACACTCCCCGAAAGCTTGTCCTCAAAATTGTATGTTAGTGCAAATAAAAAAAGTATCACGGACAGTCCTAATATATTTAAACAAACCCAATATTCGGTTTGAGTCCGCAACTAGCCGTATTGTTATGCAGTTTCTAGAATGCTCCTGGTCTGTCTGCACGTTGCATGTTTGGCTGGGTCTGAGTCGCCTGTATTCATTACACACGCTGACTATACTGGTGTCAGTCTGGACTCCTCGCTCGGAAGTGCATTTCTTTATTAAAGTTTGATGCTTTTTAAAACATAGTGCACCGTGATTGGTCGCTTTTTTCTTTTGAGTGACGGTCTGATCATCTCTCAGTTTGGATATTAAATCACCTTTGGAGTGGATTTTCAACTTTGCAGCACATCATCTGTTGGAGTTCATCCCTCATTTCTTCAGTGTTGTTGTCACCATATTATTCATTTCTCCCAGAATAACAAGTACTATAGGCTGGTTTTTCAACAATCAGCATATTACTCTGCTGAGTTCTATTGAACTATTTTTGGTGGTGGATTTACTTAGTGATGAATTATTTTGGACATTATTGATTATTTGAACTTTTGGACTTTTTCGTTTTTGCTGGATTTTATTTTGATTTAAAATATTGTTTCTTATTGTTTTGTTATTTATTTTCTTGTTATACTTTTGTATGTATTTAAGCGCAACCTATTTTTTTTAAGTTTCTAGACATGTTGTCTCTAACCAGCGGGTTCCTGTCCCTGACTTAGCCACTTCGCAGATGGAGATTTGTATTTTTAAAGACATACAGTTTATCTGAAATGTATTTTTATATATATGTACAGTCAGGTCCATAAATATTGGGACATGTACACAATTCTAACATTTTTGGCTCTATACACCACCACAATGGATTTGAAATGAAACAAACAAGATGTGCTTTAACTGCAGACTGTCTGCTTTAATTTGAGGGTATTTACATCCAAATCAGGTGAACGGTGTAGGAATTACAACAGTTTGCATATGTGCCTCCCACTTGTTAAGGGACCAAAAGTAATGGGACAGAATAATAATCATAAATCAAACTTTCACTTTTTAATACTTGGTTGCAAATCCTTTGCAGTCAATTACAGCCTGAAATGTGGAACGCATAGACATCACCAGACGCTGGGTTTTATCCCTGGTGATGCTCTGCCAGGCCTCTACTGCAACTGTCTTCAGTTCCTGCTTGTTCTTGGGGCATTTTCCCTTCAGTTTTGTCTTCAGCAAGTGAAATGCATGCTCAATCGGATTCAGGTCAGGTGATTGACTTGGCCATTGCAGAACATTCCACTTCTTTCCCTTAAAAAACTCTTTGGTTGCTTTTGCAGTATGCTTTGGGTCATTGTCCATCTGCACTGTGAAGCGTCCAATGACTTGTGAAGCATTTGGCTGAATATGAGCCGATAATATTGCCCAAAACACTTCAGAATTCATCCGGCTGCTTTTGTCAACAGTCACATCATCAATAAATACAAGAGAACCAGTTCCATTGGCAGCCATACATGCCCACGCCATGACACTACCACCACCATGCTTCACTGATGAGGTGGTATGCTTAGGATCATGAGCAGTTCCTTTCCTTCTCCATACTCTTCTCTTCCCATCACTCTGGTACAAGTTGATGTCGGTCTCATCTGTCCATAGGATGTTGTTCCAGAACTGTGAAGGCTTTTTTAGATGTCATTTGGCAAGCTCTAATCTGGCCTTCCTGTTTTTGAGGCTCACCAATGGTTTCCATCTTGTGGTGAACCCTCTGTATTCACTCTGGTGAAGTCTTCTCTTGATTGTTGACTTTGACACACATACACCTACCTCCTGGAGAGTGTTCTTGATCTGGCCAACTGTTGTGAAGGGTGTATTGTTCACCAGGGAAAGAACTCTTTGGTCATCCACCACAGTTGTTTTCCGTGGTCTTCCGGGTCTTTTGGTGTTGCTGAGCTCACCGGTGCGTTCCTTCTTTTTAAGAATGTTCCAAACAGTTGTTTTGGCCACGCCTAATGTTTTTGCTATCTCTCTGATGGGTTTGTTTTGTTTTTTCAGCCTAATGATGGCTTGCTTCACTGATATTGACAGCTCTTTGGATCTCATCTTGAGAGTTGACAGCAACAGATTTCAAATGCAAATAGTACACTTGAAATGAACTCTGGACCTTTTATCTGCTCATTGTAATTGGGATAATGAGGGAATAACACACACCTGGCCATGGAACAGCTGAGAAGCCAATTGTCCCATTACTTTTGGTCCCTTAAAAAGTGGGAGGCACATATGCAAACTGTTGTAATTCCTACACCGTTCACCTGATTTGGATGTAAATACCCTCAAATTAAAGCTGACAGTCTGCAGTTAAAGCACATCTTGTTCATTTCATTTCAAATCCATTGTGGTGGTGTATAGAGCCAAAAATGTTAGAATTGTGTCCATGTCCCAATATTTATGGACCTGACTGTATGTGTGTGTATATACAGTTGCAAGAAAAAGTATGTGAACCCCTTGGGATTACGTGGTGTTTTGCATGAATTGGGCATAAAATGTGCCCTGAACGTCATCTAAGTCACAACAATAGAAGAACACAGTCTGCTGAACATAATACTACACAAACATTAGATGTTGCCATGGTTTCATTGCACATAACATGTAAACATTCACAGTGCAGGGAGGAAAAAGTATGTGAACCTTTGGACTTAATAACTGGTTGACCCTCCTTTGGCAGCAATAACCTCAACCAAACGTTTCCTGTAGTTGCAGATCAGACCTGCACAACGATCTGGAGTCATTTTGGACCACTCCTCTTCACAAAACTGTTTCAGTGTAGCAATATTCTTGGGATGTCTGGTGTGAATCGCTCTCTTAAGGTCATGCCACAGCATTTCCATCGGGTTGAGGTCAGGACTCTGACTGGGCCACTTCAGAAGGCGTATTCTGTGCTGTTGCAGCCATTGTTTTGTTGAATGACTTGTTTGCTTTGGGTCATTGTCCTGTTGCATCACCCATCCTCTGCGGAGCTTCAGTTGGCGGACAGATGGTCGTACGTTTTCCTGCAAAATGTCTTGATAAACTCTGGAATTCATTTTCCCATCAATGACAACCGTCATTGATGGGAAATCAACCGTCATCAACTGTCCAGGCCCTGAGGCAGCAAAGCAGCCCCAAACCATGATGCTCCCTCCGCCATGTTTCACAGTGGGGATGAGGGTTTGATGTTGCTGTGCTGGGCCTTTTTTTCTCCACACATAGTGTTGTGTGTTCTTCCCAAACAACTCAATCTTGGTTTCATCTGTCCACAGTATATTCTGCCAGTAGTACTGTGGAACATCCGGATGCTCTTTTGCAAACTTCAAACGTGCTGCAATCTTCTTTTTGGACAGCAATGGCTTCCTCCGTGGTGTCCTCCCATGTACTCCATTCTTGTTTAATGTTTTCCTTATTGTAGATGTGTCAACAAAAATGTTAGCATGTGCCAGAGATTTCTGTAGGTCTTTAGCTGACACTCTGGGATTCTTCTTTACCTCATGCAGCATTCTGCGCTGTGCTCTTGCAGTCATTTTTACAGGACGACCACGCCTAGGGAGAGTAGCAACAGTGCTAAACTTTCTCCATTTGTAGACAGTCTGTCTTACCGTGGACACATGAACATCAAGGCTCAAGGAGATACTTTTGTAACCCTTTCCAGCTTCATGCAAGTCAACAATTCTTGATGGTAGGTCTTCTGAGAGCTCTTTTCTGCGAGGCATGGTTCACATCAGACAGTGCTTCTTGAAACCAGTAAACCCAAAACAGGTGTGTGTTTTTTAAGGGCAGGACAGCTGTCAGCAACACATCCAATATCATCACACTGATTAGAGTCAAGGTTGGCTCACTCCTGGCTCCAATTAGCTCTGGGGGGAGAAGTCAATAAGCTAGGGCCTCACATACTTTTTCCTCCCTGCACTGTGAATGTTTACATGTTATGTGCAATTAAACCATGGCAACATCTAATGTTTGTGTAGTATTATGTTCAGCAGACTGTGTTCTTCTATTGTTGTGACTTTCAGAGCACATTTTATGCCCAATTCATGCAAAACTCCACGTAATGCCAAGGGGTTCACGTACTTTTTCTTGCAACTGTATGTATATATACTGTATATATATATATATATATATATCCTGCTGGAAGGAGCCATCAGAAGATGGGGACACTGGAGTCATAAAGGGGTGGACATGGTCAGCAACAATAGTCAGGTAGGCCGTGGCATTTAAACAATGCTTAATTGGTATGAAGGGGCCCAAAGTGTGCCAAGAAAATCTCCCCCACACCATGACACCACCAACAGCCTGAACCATTGATACAAGGCAGGATGGATCGATGCTTTCATGTTGTTTATGCCAAATTCTGACCCTACCATCTGAATTTTGCAGCTGAAATCGAGTCAAACTAGGTCATTAGCATATGAATATGGGAGGCCTAGCTTCTAAAACCAATATACGGTAACCAAAATGCATCATTCTGCATATTTATGCTCTAAAAAAAAAGAAAATCACTAAAAGAGCCATAGCAAGGGTGGTAGTCCAATGTCATTCTCACCTAGGCTAGAACAATGGAAGTGCACAAAAACACAATAGAGAAAATATCCAAATATGAGAAGGCGTGTGTGCAGGCAGGGGGTAAAAAGCAACTTGTTCTTCAGGGTGAAGATCCAGGACTACTTCTAGCTTCTTGGAGTTCTCCAAAATGACTTTGTTCCCTCCCCCAACTTCCCACCAACATCATTTCCTGTTGCATGAGCTCCATGAACCAGTCAAGCTAGGTCATTAGCATATGAATAGGGGAGGCCTAGCTTCTAAAACCAATACATGGCCATCAAAATGCATCATTCTGTATATTTATGCTCTAAAAAATCACTAAAAGAGCCATAGCAAGGGGGGGGGGGGTCCAATGTCATTCTAACCTAGACAAGAACAATGAAAGTGCACAAAAACACAATAGAGAAAATATCCAAATATGAAAGGGTGTGTGTGGGGGCGGGGGGTAGAAAGCAACTTGTTCTTCAGGGTGAAGATCCAGGATCTCTTTCAGACTACTCCAACTTTTTGGAGTTCTCCAAAACGACTTTGTTCCCTCCCCCTACTTCCCACCAACATCATTTCCTGTTGCATGAGCTCCATGAACCAGTCAAACTAGGTCATTAGCATATGAATAGGGGAGGTCTAGCTTCTAAAACCAATACATGGTAACCAAAATGCATCATTCTGTATATTTATGCTCTAAAAAAAAATCACTAAAATAGCCTGTCACAGCTGCCCCCCCCCCCCTCAGCCCTTGCTCTGTCCCTGCTCACTCTCTGCCGTCTCTCATCCGTGCCCCTCCCCCCTCCTGCAAAGATGAAAGGCATTCCTAAGGCAAGCTTGAGCCACGCTACCTCTGGGCCCCGCCCGGTTGCCTAAGTGACTAGGGGGATCCGACCAGTTTTAAGAAGCTGATGCAGAGCTCCTGAGGTATTTACCGCTGGGTAGCTGACGGAAGGAGCCCGAGAGCTGCGGCCGGGACCTTTCATGGCCAGACGAGGCAGAGACCCAAGTTTGCCTAGGACCCCCCTTCTCCCAGAGCTGGGGAAGACTGACTGCTAGACTCCAGAGATCCAGACTCACACCAAACTCCCTGTTGGATTACTTGCTACAGAGACTCTCCCTTGGCTCTCGGTGTTGGACTTTAAGTGTGTTGGTCCTTCCATGTCACCCTGGACTGGCGTATTCACCCTCCCTGCAAACGCCCCTATTCGGTGACTGTCATCTGTTTGTCTCAATAAAGCTTTGTGCGTTTGCCATCTACTACGTGTGTTCCGTCCTGCCTACGCTCCGTCACAGAGCCATAGCAAGGGGGGAAGAGGGGTCCAATGTCATTCTAACCTAGACAAGAACAGTGGAAGTGCACAATAACACAATAGAGAAAATATCCAAATAAGAGAGGGTGTGTGTGGGGGCGGGGGGTAGAAAGCAACTTGTTCTTTAGGGTGAAGATCCAGGATATCTTTCAGACTACTCCTAGCTTCTCGAAATTCTCCAAAACGACTGTTCCCTCCCCCTACTTCCCACCAACATCATTTCCTGTTGCATGAGCTCCATGAACAAGTCAAACTAGGTCATTAGCATATAAATAGGGGAGGCCTAGCTTCTAAAACCAATACCTGGTAACCAAAATGCCTCATTCTGTATAATTATGCTCTAAAAAAATCACTAAAAGAGCCATAGCAAGGGTGGGGGGTCCAATGTCATTCTAACCTAGACAAGAACAATGAAAGTGCACAAAAACACAATAGAGAAAATATCCAAATATGAAAGGGTGTGTGTGGGGGCGGGGGGTAGAAAGCAACTTGTTCTTCAGTGTCCAGGATCTCTTTCAGACTACTCCTAGCTTCTCGGAGTTCTCCAAAACGACTTTGTTCCCTCCCCCTACTTCCCACCAACATCATTTCCTGTTGCATGAGCTCCATGAACCAGTCAAACTAGGTCATTAGCAAATGAATAGGGGAGGCCTAGCTTCTAAAACCGATACATGACCACCGAAATGCATCATTCTGTATATTTATGCTCTAAAAAATCCATAAAAGAGCCATAGCAAGGGGGGGTCCAATGTCATTATCACCTAGGCAAGAACGATGAAAGTGCACAATAGAGAAAATATCCAAATAAGCAACTTGTTCTTCAGGGTGAAGATCCGCTTTACGTACAACTAAACAATCACAGCTGTGCAACTTTTGATAAATAATTGTCCGCAGGAACTAGTAGATATAGTATTGTGAGACTCGGAAATCCATCTAATTATCTTCCAGTCCCTCTAACATCAAGGGTGCAGATGCTCGGAGTGATGCCACCAGCTCTCCTCTGTCCCTCTGCCTTTCAGCCTGACTTGAAGGAGTGGATTCCAGGAATGCATCGCCTCCAGGTCCCAGGCTGTGTTTGATCTTCTAGTATGCCTCCAAGTCGTATTCATCTCAATGTTTTCTGAGCCTCGCAGGCAGCTGGACATTTCTTTTCCTTCTGTTTGTGCTTCCAGCTCTCTTACTTAAAGCAGAATTAAACTCTCAAAATCAACATGAACTATATTTAACCCTTATGCTGCTACCATCAGTAAATAGATAGGAAGGTAGATTATATTTACTTGTTTTAAACTGTACTGTATACAGTCATGGCCAAAAATTTGCAATTTGCAATTACAAATGTTTCAAAACCCCAAAAATGGACTGGAAAAAATTATTGGCACCCTCCATGTAATATTTGGTAGCACACCCCTTGGAAAAAAATAAGTGAAATCAATGGCTTCCTTTAACCACCAATGAGTTTCTTCCACCTCTCTCCTGGAATTTTGGATCGTTCTTCTTCCACCAACTGCTCCGGGTCTCTCAGATTGGAAGGTTCCTTTTCCCAACTGTTGCTCTGAGATCTCTCCACAGGAGCTCTATGGTATGGAGATCTGGACTCATTGCTGGCCAGTTCAGTCCTCTCCAGCACTTTGTCTGACACCATCTCTGGGGGCTTTGTGACGTGTGCTTTGGGTCATTGTCCTGCTGGAAGACCCATGACCTCTGACGAAGACCCAACTTTCTGACACCGAGCCCTACATTACACCGCAGAATTCTTTGGTAGTCTTCAGATTTCATAATGCCATGCACACGGCCAAGACATCCAGTGCCTGAAGCAGTAAAGCAACCCCAAAACATCAGTGACCCCCCACCATGTGTTACTGGAGGGACTGGATTCCTTTCTTTGAAGGCCTCATTCCTTTTTCTGAAAACAGTAGAATGATGGGCTTTACCAAAAAGCTGGAATTTAGTTTTGTCTGTCCGCAGCACATTCTCATAAAAGGATTTTGGCTTCCTCAGGGAAGTTTTCGCAAACTCCAATCTGGCTTCCAATATATTTTTGTGTCAGCAGTGGGGTCCTCCTTGGTCTCCTACCATATTTCTGTGTCAGCAGTGGGGTCCTCCTGGGTTTCCCACCATATTTCTGTGTCAGCAGTGGGGTCCTCCTGGGTCTTCCACCATATTTCTGTGTCAGCAGCGGGGTCCTCCTTGGTCTCCTCCCATATTTCTGTTTCAGCAGTGGGGTCCTCCTGGGTCTCCTACCATGTTTCTGTGTCAGCAGTGGGGTCCTCCTGGGTCTCCTACCATGTTTCTGTGTCAGCGGTGGGGTCCTCCTGGGTCTCTTTACCATATTTCTGTGTCAGCAGTGGGGTCCTCCTGGGTCTCTCACCATATTTCTGTGTCAGCGGTGGGGTCCTCCTGGGTCTCCTACCATATTTCTGTGTCAGCAGTGGGGTCCTCCTGGGTCTCCCACCATATTTCTCTGTCAGCAGTGGGGTCCTCCTGGGTCTCCCACCATATTTCTGTGTCAGCAGTGGGGTCCTCCTGGGTCTCCCACCATGTTTCTGTGTCAACAGTGGGGTCCTCCTGGGTCTCTCACCATATTTCTGTGTCAGCAGTGGGGTCCTCCTGGGTCTCCCACCATATTTCTGTGTCAGCGGTGGGGTCCTCCTGGGTCTCCTCCCATATTTCTGTGTCAGCGATGGGGTCCTCCTGGGTCTCCCACCATATTTCTGTGTCAGCAGTGGGGTCCTCCTGGGTCTCTCACCATATTTCTGTGTCAGCGGTGGTGTCCTCCTGGGTCTCCCACCATATTTCTGTGTCAGCGGTGGGGTCCTCCTGGGTCTCCTCCCATATTTCTGTGTCAGCAGTGGGGTCCTCCTGGGTCTCCCCCCATATTTCTGTGTCAGCGGTGGTGTCCTCCAGGGTCTCCTACCATATTTCTGTGTCAGCAGTGGGGTCCTCCTGGGTCTCCCACCATATTTCTGTGTCAGCAGTGGGGTCCTCCTGGGCCTCCCACCATATTTATGTGTCAGCAGTGGGGTCCTCCTGGGCCTCTTACCATATTGCTGTGTCAGCAGTGGGGTCCTCCTGGGTCTCCTACCATATTTCTGTGTCAGCGGTGGGGTCCTCCTGGGTCTCCCACCATATTTCTGTGTCAGCGGTGGGGTCCTCCTGGGTCTCCCACCATATTTCTGTGCCAGCAGTGGGGTCCTCGTGGGTCTCCCACCATATTTCTGTGTCAGCAGTGGGATGCTCTTGTGTCTCCTACCATATTTGTGTGCCAGCAGTGGGGTTCTCCTGGGTCTCTTGCCACAGCATCCCTTTTCATTCAGATGGTGACATATAGTGCGAGCGGAAACCGTTGTACCCTATGCCTGTGGAAGTTGATGAAGGTTCTTTAGCCACCATTCCAACAATCCTGATCTTTGATCAGTTTTTCTCTTTCATCCACATCCAGGGAGATTAGTGCCATGGGCTGTAAACGTCTTGACAATGTTGCGCACAGTGGACACAGGAACATTGAGATCTCTGGAGATGGACTTGCCACCTTGAGGTTGTCCATGCTTTTCCACCATTTTTGTTCTCCAATCCTCAGACATTTCTTTGCTGCTCTTTCTCTCCTCCATGCTCCATGTGGCACACAGAGACACCCAACAGAAAGGTGGAGGCCATTTATCACCATTGTCCCCGGTTGTCGGTGTGATTTCTGTGTTGTCAGCACCTGGTCATGGATACGGGGAGTTTAATGACAAATTACAGGAACGTCACAAACTTGGAATGCGATTATTTCTTACAATTTTCAGAAGGTGCCAATAATTTTGTCCAGTCCAGTTTTGGGGTTTTGTGTGGAATGTGTCCGATTTGGCTTTTTGTTTCTCCACATTTTTGTGTCACCGATACAATGCAAAGAAATAAACACGAGAACGCCGGAACATTTGTCATCGCAGCAATTTTCTGGGCGAAGTTGTGTGTTATCTGACAGAAATGCAGAAGGGGGTCAAGATTTTTGTCCATGACTGGTTTCAGGCCTAGGCCAAAATGATGTCATACATCCCAGGAGTCTTCATGAGAGGAGGGGGCTTTCTCAGCTGAGCACACCCTCCTGCCCGAGCTTAGGGCAGATGGATTCCAGGAAGAAATTGCTATAGTAATAATTTGCCCTTACTCAAGATGGCCACAGCTAGAAATGCTGGATGGGGAGGTGATTTCTCAACAACTTAATGAAATAGTTTTGGTTTGTGCAGCTCAGATACAGTTTAATTCCTTTACCTCCAGAACGGATTAATTGGCTTACTTCATTCACTCCGGCCACTCCCTCACTCGATGTTCGTGTTGCCGCTTGGCTCCGCCTCCTCACCGGTGATTGGGCGCCAGAACTGTAGCTCAGGAAAGGCACACAGTCGGCCATTCACCTGCGAGCAGACGGAGCCGAGCGGCCCCGCGAACATCGAGTGAGGGAGAGGCCGGAGTGAAGAAGGACAGCTGACAGGTAAGTGTGCCGTGCAGATGGTGCTGCTGCAACCAGGTGTGCTGGAACAGGGGTCAGCAAGTTATGTGTCACTGGTGTCATTGATACTAATGATGGGGCATTATTCCTCCCACTGACACCAACGATGGGGCACTATTCCCCCCCCCACTGACACCAACGATGGGGCACTATTTCTCCCCCCCACTGATACCAATGATGGGACACTATTCCTCTCACTGACACCATTGATGGGGCACTATTCCTCCCACTGACACCAACGATGGGGCACTATCCCCCCCCCCACTGACACCAACGATGGGGCACTATTCCTCCCCCCCACTGATACCAATGATGGGACACTATTCCTCTCACTGACACCAATGATGGGGCACTATTCCTCCCACTGATACCAATGATGGGGCACTATTCCTCCCACTGATACCAATGATGGGGCACTATTCCTCCCACTGACACCAATGATGGGGCACTATTCCTCCCACTGACACCAATGATGGGGCACTATTCCTCCCACTGACACCAATGATGGGGCACTATTCCTCCCAGTGACACCAATGATGGGGCACTATTCCTTCCACTGACACCAATGATGGGGCACTATTCCTCCCAGTGACACCAATGATGGGGCACTATTCCTCCCACTGACACCAATGATGGGGCACTATTCCTCCCACTGACACCAACGATGGGGCACTATTCCTCCCACTGACACCAACGATGGGGCACTATTCCTCCCACTGACACCAATGATGGGGCACTATTCCTCCCACTGACACCAACGATGGGGCACTATTCCTCCCACTGATACCAAAGATGGGGCACTATTCCTCCCACTGACACCTTTATAGAGGGATTTCTGTTCTGTTAAAATACGGCATCTGTTGACTATTATTGAACGGACGCTCACCAACCCAAGAGTCCAGTACTGTCTTCACTGTAGCCAATCCTTCGCCAGCGCTTTGGATCCCTGACACTACCTATCATTGATGTGGAAGCTAGGGGGATGCTGGGGCGGGCTGTGCCCTTCCCAGATTTTGGTCATACCCACCAAGACCAATGGCATCAGCAGGACCGACCTTGGCACTGAAGCCCAGCCCAACCACCATGGTGCACGTATATCCACAAGGATAAAATGAAAGTGTTTGCACCCCCAGATGAGACAGGCTAGATCTGGCCATGGTGGGGGCCGGCTGTGACTTTCTGCTGTTTCATAGCCCGCTTCCCATGGTGCATTCTGGAGATCATGCTGTGCTTTCAGACTGGTCTTGGGATGTGTAATGTAATCCCAGGAGGCCACAGGCGCGGGTCGGGCCAAGCTGACCTAATTCTTGCCTAGGTGAGGATTGTGGAGGCAAAGTTCCGCTTCCAGTTCTGTGCATTGTTCCTTCTCTGAATGAAATAATGTGTGTGTGTTTTAGGGTAAATAAAGTTGTAGTTAATTTCAATTCTCATTAATACCATATTTAATGTAGATTTATATCATATACGATATTTGTCAGGGGTCAGCCATGGAGACCAGTAGCTATGGCCGGGGGCGGACTGACCATTTGGAAACTCGGGCACTGCCCAAGGGCCCGGGGTCAGTAGGGGGCCCCATGAGATGCCCCTGGTACCTTTTTCATAGGCTTTTTTGAGTTTGGACAAGGACACAGGGGCCCCATGATCCCTATTGCCCGGGGGCCCCATGAGTTGTCAGTCCGCCCCTGGCTATGGCAGTAGAGAGGCTCCCACCTACCAGAAGGATAGGTACACAAGCAGGTCACCCTGGAGGATGATGGGGGCTCACCCAAGGTGCGGGGTCTAAGCACTAACTGGTATTCACCAGAGCTCCTGATGGTGGGCAGGGCTGCTGTTAGAAACCACGGGGCCCCATACTGCTAACCAGACAGGGTCCTCCCAAACCACGGGGCCCCATACAGTTAACTAGTCAGGGCCCCCCAAACCTTGGGGCCTGTCACGGATCCACCCACATGCCATGCCCACAGTGACTAGCTAACCGTGGCGTGCACGTGCGGCTGTGACTGGGGGTAAGAGGGAATAAAGGGGACTTAACTTTGAATATATAAAACCGTATATAAGATCAGCCGTGATATCCTTCCACAGCCCGCACTACCTTCTGGCCACCACCAGATGGAGACTCCACTCCAATCCAGCTGGTCGACCACACACTGGCAGATACAAATCTTATATACAATGTGGTGCACTGATTAGAGTTGAGGACCAGTTTAGTAATCACACCCTTCTAGAGTCCCTCCAGCTATCCTAGCTTGAACCCCGGTGTTAATCACTTTTCCACTGTCCACACCCCCCTGCACCAGACAAACCACAAAAGGCAGCCTGCCACCACCCAACAGTTTATCTGCAGAATGGTCTGTTGAGACACCCCACACACACAGATCTCCGTCTGGCAGATCTGTTACCTTTGCAATCTGTATACAATCTGCCCACACACAGTGCAATTGCATACAGATTGGCAATGAGCTTGACAGAGTGTTTAAAGGCACTAAAATACAATACAATCTAATCTAATCCAATCTAATCTCTCCGAAGATATGAGCCTGAGCTTAAATACACAGGAGTCACTAATTAATTTTAAGATTTAATTTCCCGAAAGTGGGTGGAGCATAAAATATGTACACAATATAAAAAAGTTACAGAAATACAAAAAATAAGAAGAAATACAAAAAAAGAAGACACACAAATGACTATTCACTGTAAAATAAAAAGGGAATAAAACAGAATAAAACTAACTTTTAGCAAGATCTATCGTCAGCAATCCGTCAGTCAAATCGAACCAGCTCCATACGAATCACAAAAGTCCCAATGCCCGGGTACTCCATTTATAGGAATATGGACGTAGGCGGGACATTAGTCCTCGGCCAATTGACCATGGGGGGGCTGCTCCTGTACCCGCCCACAGGATGTTCTAGGTGCTGACCTGCCCAAGTTCAATCGGACTAAGGCCGGCTTGAAACACCAAGTCGGGGATTGGATTTCTGACACCAGCTCATCGGCCCGATCGCGACAGTACCAAACACCATTCGACTGTCGCAATCCAGCGCCACATAACCATTTCCTGCATTTTCCTGGCCTTCTACCTAAGCCACAAATATGGTTTTTATGTGCCGATGTAGCGCACAGAATGCCCTACAAGAAGGGAGTATGTTCATCTCTCTGCAACTAATATTTTAGCTTTTATGAGAGATGAAACATTCCCCTTTTGATGTATGGATATACGTTTAGCTCCCTGCTGTCATGAAACCGAAATGTCTGGAGCCACTTCCTCCTAAACCAGTTTCCCCAGAAGGTGACAAAACCTTATTTAGCACTGTAAGCGTCACATCCCTGAAGCCGGGCTTTTCAGCTGCTAATTGATGCCTCTGTGTCTGAGCACCTCTGACTGAATATACATTTTTAATGACAATGGAATATCCCTACAGTTACGATTACATATTGCTACTGATCACATCTTATCTACTCAAATCTGTACATTTATGTCACATGCACGTTACAGGGCCCCATACACCTAACCAGACAGATTCCCCCAAACCACAGGGTCCCATACAGCTAACCAGACAGACCCCCCCCCAAACCACGGGGCCCCATACAGACAACCTGACAAGCCCCCCCCCCCCCATTCCCACAAGAAAACACAGTTTACTATGCGGCAGTTATGAATGAACACAGTGATTGATTTGTACCAATCACTCTTTGTGTTCATTTGGGAAGGAAGGGCCTGGTAAATGTGACATATTTACCAGACCCTTCCCCCACTCTCCATCCTAAAGGATTCTATTGTATGCTTGCAGCTGCTGGTGGGAATGAGAGGGTGGAAAACGGCAACATTACAGGGATGGGGGCAGCAGGGGGAAATGTATGGTGTACAGGGAGGGTGATGGGTGCACCAGGGTGGAGCAATTACTGTAACCAATCCCCTGTATGACTCTCTCTGCAGCAGCTGAAAGCCAGCGGGAGGGAGAAGGAAGAAGAAGGGAGGCCAGCGGGAGGGAGAAGGAAGAAGAAGGGAGGCCAGCGGGAGGGAGAAGGAAGAAGAAGGGAGGCCAGCGGGAGGGAGAAGGAAGAAGCCAGCTTTCAGCTGCTGCAGAGAGAGCCATACAGGGGATCGGTTCCAGTAATTGCCCCCTCATGCTGATCACCCTCCCTGTCCACATCTGATTCACTCAGCTGCTTGGGCCCCTCTGCTGGTCTGGGCCCCGTACAGGAGGACTGGTGGTACCCCCTTATCCACGGCTCTGATGGTGGGGATGGGTTTTGCTGCATGTTAGTACCAGGTTGCAATCCTTGGGATTGCCCTACCAGGACATGAGCAAGCTGGGGTCCAGTGGAAGATATGGCAGGCAGGGACCAAACAGAAGCATAGTCAGTAAACAAGCCAAAGGGTCGGTAACGAGTGGTTGAAAGTTGGGATCAAGCAGAAGTGTAGTCAAAGGTCGGTAACGAGTGGCTGCAGGTTGGGATCAAGCAGAAGTGTAGTCAAAGGTCGGTAACGAGTGGCTGCAGGTTGGGATCAAGCAGAAGTGTAGTCAAAGGTCGGTAACGAGTGGCTGCAGGTTGGGATCAAGCAGAAGTGTAGTCAAAGGTCGGTAACGAGTGGCTGCAGGTTGGGATCAAGCAGAAGTGTAGTCAAAGGTCGGTAACGAGTGGCTGCAGGTTGGGATCAAGCAGAAGTGTAGTCAAAGGTCGGTAACAAGTGGTTGAAAGTTGGGATCAAGCAGAAGTGTAGTCAAAGGTCGGTAACGAGTGGCTGCAGGTTGGGATCAAGCAGAAGTGTAGTCAAAGGTCGGTAACAAGTGGCTGCAGGTTGGGATCAAGCAGAAGTGTAGTCAAAGGTCGGTAACAAGTGGCTGCAGGTTGGGATCAAGCAGAAGTGTAGTCAAAGGTCGGTAACAAGTGGTTGAAGGTTGGGATCAAGCAGAAGATTGGGAGGGAGAATTGAGGGGAAATGGCAGCGGGTGAGAATTGTTTTAAGAGGGGGAATTTGGGGAGGTGTGCTAAGAGTGGTGATTTGAGAGGATTTGTGTTGAGAGAGGGAAGAGGATTTGAGCCAGTAGGAAGGATTTAAGGGGTTTGTGCTAGGAAAAAGGTATGATATGGTAGGGAGGGGGAAGAGATTTGTGCTGGGGAGGGGCATTTTATTTGTACTAGTAGAGATAATTGGGGGGTATTTGTGCTAGGAGGGGAAATTGAGGGGTGGGGGGGTTTGGTCTGGGGCATATGGGGAAAAAGGATTAGAGCTGAGGGGATAGGGGAGGGGTGCAAAGATTTGTGCTGAGAGGGGGGATTGCAGTAGGGGCTGGATTTGTGCTGGGAGGGAAGATTTCAGTAGGGGGTGCTGAAGTGGTAAGCATGCAGATTAGTGCTTGATTATTTTGGGGAAGGGGGTGGATTTTTGCTGACACATAATGCTCATACATCTTGGGGTTGGGGGGGGGGGTCGCAATTTGGCATGTTCATCCTGGGATGTCGACGACCTTGTCCCAGCACTGATTGGCTGGACAGGGCACAATAATCTGCCAAATTGGAAGTACAAAGGCGTGGCTTATATAGGAAGTTCATGGGAGGAGCAAAAGGTTCAAGAGAAACAAAACACAAGGCAAGGTTGTATAAGGAATCAGGCAGGGAGCTGTCCAGCATCTCAGGGGGCTCAGCAAGAAGAGATACTCCCAGACTCAGCAGAGGTCGCAGGTTCAGATCCGGGTCCCGACAGCGTCAATAGATCCAACTTCAAAATGAAACCTATATTGGTCCCAAAAATGAAAATATCAAGATAAGTGTTTCACGGCGGGTGTATCTTATCAATATATATTACAAAAAACTTTTACAGTCTGCAAGACATGAATGAATTTTCATACTGAGTAGTTCAATCAACACAACAAATGCTGCATAATAAATATCAAATATAGTGCTTTATTACCACAAAACCTCATTAAAAACATAAAAACCAAGAAACCAAATGCGCAATTCTATGGTAATAAAGCCATACAATGCCATATAATCGCACCATCAGCTTATATGTATCAATAATATAGGTAACGTGGGTCTTTTTTTCTTTACATGCAGCATGATTGGGTGTTCTTCACAAAGTGAAGTGTACTGTAAATTATGGACTATGGGATGTGTACTATGGACTATATACTATGGACTAGGGGATGTGTACTATGGACTATATACTATGGACTATGGGATGTGTACTATGGACTATATACTATGGACTATGGGATGTGTACTATGGACTATATACTATGGACTATGGGATGTGTACTATGGGCTATGGGATGTGTACTATGGACTATGGGATGTGTACTATGGACTATATACTATGGACTATGGGATGTGTACTATGGGCTATGGGATGTGTACTATGGGCTATGGGATGTGTACTATGGGCTATGGGATGTGTACTATGGACTATGGGATGTGTACTATGGGCTATGGGATGTGTACTATGGACTATATACTATGGACTATGGGATGTGTACTATGGACTATGGGATGTGTACTATGGACTATATACTATGGACTATGGGATGTGTACTATGGGCTATGGGATGTGTACTATGGACTATGGGATGTGTACTATGGACTATATACTATGGACTATGGGATGTGTACTATGGGCTATGGGATGTGTACTATGGGCTATGGGATGTGTACTATGGACTATATACTATGGACTATGGGATGTGTACTATGGACTATATACTATGGACTATGGGATGTGTACTATGGACTATGGGATGTGTACTATGGACTATATACTATGGACTATGGGATGTGTACTATGGGCTATGGGATGTGTACTATGGACTATGGGATGTGTACTATGGACTATATACTATGGACTATGGGATGTGTACTATGGGCTATGGGATGTGTACTATGGGCTATGGGATGTGTACAATGGACTATGGGATGTGTATAATGGACTATGGGATGTGTACTATGGGCTATGGGATGTGTACTATGGACTATGGGATGTGTACTATGGGCTATGGGATGTGTACTATGGACTATGGGATGTGTACTATGGGCTATGGGATGTGTACTATGGACTATGGGATGTGTACTATGGACTATGGGATGTATACTATGGACTATGGGATGTGTACAATGGACTATGGGATGTGTACTATGGACTATGGGATGTGTACTATGGACTATGGGATGTGTACTATGGACTATGGGATGTGTGCTATGGACTATGGGATGTGTGCTATGGGATGTGTATTATGGACTATGGGATGTGTGCTATGGACTATGGGATGTGTACTATGGACTATGGGATGTGTACTATGGACTATGGGATGTGTGCTATGGACTATGGGATGTGTGCTATGGGATGTGTACAATGGACTATGGGATGTGTACTATGGACTATGGGATGTGTACTATGGACTATGGGATGTGTGCTATGGACTATGGGATGTGTACAATGGACTATGGGATGTGTACTATGGACTATGGGATGTGTACTATGGACTATGGGATGTGTACTATGGACTATGGGATGTATACTATGGGCTATGGGATGTGTACTATGGGATGTGTATTATGGACTATGGGATGTGTACTATGGACTATGGGATGTGTACTATGGACTATGGGATGTATACTATGGGCTATGGGATGTGTACTATGGGCTATGGGATGTGTACTATGGACTATGGGATGTATACTATGGGCTATGGGATGTGTACTACGGGCTATGGGATGTGTACTATGGACTATGGGATGTATACTATGGGCTATGGGATGTGTACTATGGGCTATGGGATGTGTACTATGGGCTATGGGATGTGTACTATGGACTATGGGATGTATACTATGGGCTATGGGATGTGTACTACGGGCTATGGGATGTGTACTATGGACTATGGGATGTATACTATGGGCTATGGGATGTGTACTATGGGCTATGGGATGTGTACTATGGACTATATACTATGGACTATGGGATGTGTACTATGGGCTATGGGATGTGTACTATGGACTATGGGATGTGTACTATGGACTATATACTATGGACTATGGGATGTGTACTATAGGCTATATACTATGGACTATGGGATGTGTACTACGGGCTATGGGATGTGTACTATGGACTATGGGATGTATACTATGGGCTATGGGATGTGTACTATGGGCTATGGGATGTGTACTATGGACTATATACTATGGACTATGGGATGTGTACTATGGGCTATGGGATGTGTACTATGGACTATGGGATGTGTACTATGGACTATATACTATGGACTATGGGATGTGTACTATAGGCTATATACTATGGACTATGGGATGTGTACTATGGGCTATGGGATGTGTACTGTGGACTATATACTATGGACTATGGGATGTGTACTATGGGCTATGGGATGTGTACTATGGGCTATGGGATGTGTACAATGGACTATGGGATGTGTACTATGGACTATGGGATGTGTACTATGGGCTATGGGATGTGTACTATGGACTATGGGATGTGTACTATGGGCTATGGGATGTGTACTATGGACTATATACTATGGACTATGGGATGTGTACTATGGGCTATGGGATGTGTACTATGGGCTATGGGATGAGTACTATGGACTATGGGATGTGTACTATGGGCTATGGGATGTATACTATGGACTATGGGATGTATACTATGGACTATGGGATGTATACTATGGACTATGGGATGTGTACTATGGGCTATGGGATGTGTATTATGGACCATGGGATGTGTACTACGGACTATGGGATGTGTACTACGGACTATGGGATGTGGACTATGGACTATGGACCGTGGGATGTGGACTATGGACTATGGGATGTGGACTATGGACCGTGGGATGTGGACTATGGTCTATATTTAGATGACTTGGACTACTTGGTTCTACATTAGAGCCCATCTCCAGGTAAGCAAACCCAGAGTTGCTCTTTAAAAATAAAACAAGAAAACGTCAATTTTGAAACCTTTCTTCTGTTTTTTTCCACCAGACTCGCTCCATTAATACTTCTATTGGCTGAACAGTTTTCATTTCCTCCCATTTAGAGTGTTTTTTTGTTGTTCCACATCAGAAGGAATTACCTGATCCCGTGAACGGACTTTTTATTTTGTTGTTATCTCTTTGTATCAGTTTTTCCTAACAGGTGCACTTCCAGAATCTAATATTCAATAGCGACAGATGGCAGATATAGCGGGGATTCGAATGTTGCCATTTTAATAACGCGGTAATCCCGCCATCAGACACACAGAGCTGGAACACAGATTGTTTTATAATATTGTTCCCGGGTCATTGGATGGAAGAAAACCCCCGTCATAAAATGTTCTCGGTTTCTGATGGCTGATTCCATGCCGGATGTTTCTGCAATATCCTTGTACTGTTAATTGGCCGCATCATCTGCATTCAATTATAGGTGTGAAATTGAATTCCTTTGATTTTCTACACTCTTCTGTTTAATGAAAGATGAAGGGGGGAGGGGCTGGCAAAAGGGCTTGTTATTGGGCAGACGGGTCTCTACGGGCACCTGACACCGACCTTCTCATTGAGCCCAGAGGATGATTTTCTGAAAACCACAAATACAAATTCCATGATTTATTCCTGCGAAAGTCGAGGTAAACGATTTAAAGTGGAACGCAACTACAGCTGAGCACCACAAATTGAAAACGCTATTTCATTCATTTTTAATATTCGAAGCAAACTTCCCCGTCCGTCCGTGTCTCCATGTCTTATTTTGATGAGGAATCATTTTGAAAAACACCACCCCCCTGCGGCCATCTGCTGCAGATGATTTATGTAGCATTTACTTCCCGGAATCCATCTGCCCTTAGCTCAGGTAGGAGGGTGTGCTTAGCTGAGAAAGCTCCTCCTCCAATGAAGACCCCTGGGATATATGACATAATTTTGGCCAGAAACCAGGAAGTGATCGAAGAAATACAAGGAAACTAGAAAACAAGTACAGGCGTACTTCGGTTTACGAACGCCTCGGTGAACGTAATTTTCGGTTTACGAATGAAAACCCATTGAAAATAACGCCTCGGTTTACAAATTTTTTTCGCAATACGAACGGAATAATTGGTTTTCAATGCATTTATGATTTTTTTTAAATCACGTCCCTGTACAGTAGTTATGCCTTTAAAGTGCGCTTTATAAAGAGTTTTGAACAGACAAAAGACTTTTTTTTTTACTTTTTTCTGACCTCCGGAACGGATTAATTGGTTTTCAATGAATTTACACATTTTTTTAATCATGTTCCTTTGTGCCTTTAAAGTGCACTTTATAAAGAATTTTGAACAGATAAAACGTTTTTTGACTTTTCTGACCTCCGGAACGGATTAATTGGTTTTCAATGCATTTACAAATTCTTTTTAATCATGTCCCTGTACAGTATTTATGCCTTAAAAGTGCACTTTATAAAGAGTTTTGAACAGATAAAAGACTTTTTTTTTTACTTTTTTCTGACCTCCGGAACAGATGAATTGATTTTCAGTGAATTTACGAATTCATTTGTAGCCTCCCTGGCGGTATTCCTGAGTGTAGCTCGGGGTAAAGTTTCAGCACCACAAGCGGTGACCCCCCCCGAGCTACATTCGGGCTTACCATGTGGTGTTGCTCCGGGACAGGGGCAGACTGACCATTTGGAAACTCGGGCACTGCATGAGGGCCCGGGGTCAGTAAGGGGCCCCATGAGATGCCCCTGGTACCTTTTTCATAGGCTTTTTTGAGTTTGGGCAAGGACACAGGGGCCCCATGATCCCCTATTGCCCGGGGGCCCCATGAGTTGTCAGTCCGCCCCTGCTCCGGGATCTCTTCTTCACTTACCTTGTCCTGCGCTCCCGCGATGTCCCCCCTGCAGTGTCCCTGGCAATGTCCTCCGGCTGATGTCGGCATCCATCTTCCGGGATCCAGTCCCTGCGACGTCGGGACGTACGGGGGATGGTACTGGCGGGAAATTTGAAAATGTAAAAAGTGACATTCACTAAATACAGTAAAATCACATAGTATAACATTCCTGTATCAAACCATTTCACACACATTTTGTCCCGAGTGCTTTGTCCGGCGCCCTGCCTGCATTTTTACCGCCCTTTCTGCGTGGAAACTGAGAAATGTCCATGGCGTCCAAAAAGCGTCCCTTTAGGTCAGACGCGGTTTTAGACCGGCTAGAGAACAGCGATAGTAAATCAGAACCACTTGCCGAATTGAGTGATAATGATTGGTGGGGGAAATTCCTCATCAGACACTGAAAACGATTCTGCGACTGAGCTCAGCGATGGGCGAACTTGGCGCTCTATTTCACATTTCAGTGTTTTTGGTGATTACCATATTTTTCGCTCCATAAGACGCACTTTTTTCCCCCCAAAAAAGGGGGGAAAATGTCAGTGCGTCTTATGGAGCGAATATGGAGCGGTCGGTCCGGTATTTCCACCGCCGCCGTGTCGGAATACTGGGCCGGCTGCTCAGCTCTGAAGCGGGACCTTATGGAGATGACTGCTGACCTTTGGGGAGGTGGGGAGCGGGTACCTGAATTTGACAGGTACCCGCTCTTACTTCCGCAGAGTTTTTGTTTGATCTTACCTGTTCCTCGATCCAGCCGCGCGTTGTATTCCCGGCTTCTGTAATGGCGCTCGGCATGACAGCCGGGTGCCCAGTGCGCATGCGCAAGAAGCTGTGCTTTTTGTGAATGGTACGGCGGTACCTGGGACACATGACAGATCCCAGAAGCTGCCGGACCAATCACAAAGCGCAAGTGCTTCTTGCTCATGCGCACTGGGCACCCGGCTGTCATGCCGAGCGCCATTACAGAAGCCGGGAAGACAGCGCGCGGCTGGATAGAGGAACAGGTAAGATGAAAGAACAACTCCGCGGAAGTAAGAGCGGGTACCTGTCAAATTCAGGTACCCGCTCCCCACCTCCCCACCTCCCCAAAGGTCAGCAGTCATCTGTACTGTCCGCAGTCTCTGGTCATCCCTGTGCTGTCCGCAGTCTCTGGTCATCCCTGTGCTGTCCGCAGTCTCTGGTCATCCCTGTGCTGTCTGCAGTCTCTGGTCATCCCTGTACTGTGTCTGCAGTCTCTGGTCATCTCCTGTACTGTGTCCGCAGTCTCTGGTCATCCCTGTGCTGTCCGCAGTCCCTGGTCATCTCCTGTACTATGTCCGCAGTCTCTGGTCATCTCCTGTACTATGTCCGCAGTCTCTGGTCATCCCTGTACTGTCTGCAGTCTCTGGTCATCCCTGTGCTGTCCGCAGTCTCTGGTCATCCCTGTACTGTCTGCAGTCTCTGGTCATCTCCTGTACTGTGTCCGCAGTCTCTGCTCATCTCCTGTACTGTGTCTGCAGTCTCTGGTCATCTTCTGTACTATGTCTGCAGTCTCTGGTCATCTCCTGTACTATGTCCGCAGTCTCTGGTCATCCCTGTACTGTCCGCAGTCTCTGGTCATCTCCTGTACTATGTCCGCAGTCTCTGGTCATCTCCTGTACTGTGTCCGCAGTCTCTGGTCATCTCCTGTACTGTGTCTGCAGTCTCTGGTCATCCCCTGTACTATGTCTGCAGTCTCTGACCATCTCCTGTACTATGTCTGCAGTCTCTGGTCATCCCTGTGCTGTCCGCAGTCTCTGGCCATCCCCTGTACTATGTCTGCAGTCTCTGACCATCTCCTGTACTATGTCTGCAGTCTCTGGTCATCCCCTGTACTATGTCCGCAGTCTCTGGCCATCCCCTGTACTATGTCTGCAGTCTCTGACCATCTCCTGTACTATGTCTGCAGTCTCTGGCCATCCCCTGTACTATGTCTGCAGTCTCTGACCATCTCCTGTACTATGTCTGCAGTCTCTGGTCATCCCCTGTACTGTGTCTGCAGTCCATTAGTTCAGAATTTTTTTTTCCTGCTTTCTGCCTCTAAAACCTAGGTGCGTCTTATGGAGCGAAAAATACGGTATATTATTAAATTAAATTTATTTCTTATTATATTATTATTTTTTATGATTATTTATTAAATTATAATTTATGATTTACTGTTTCAAATTTTATCCTCCCCGGGATGGTTACTAGACTCTTGTCCGGACAGATTTCAGGGAGTGTTTCCTAAGAATTACAGGCCTACAATAAAAAAAATACATATTTCCATGCAAAAAACTGTACCGCTTTGAGCACAGAAATAGTGACATAATCAGACCGCTAGGGAGGTTAATCACGTCCCTGTACAGTATTTATGCCTTTAAAGTGCACTTTATAAAGAGTTTTGAACAGATAAAAAAAAGGTATTTTAACTTTTCTCTGACCTGTACGGATTAATTGGTTTTCAATGCATTTCTATGGGAAACCGCGTTTCAGTTTCCGAATTTTTCGCACTACGAAACGTATTAAATTTGTAAACCGAGGTGCGGCTGTACTGTAAATGTATCTATTTAATGTTAGAAGCATGAGGATTGGAAATGGTTCTTATTGATTGAGAGAGTTTAGCTCGACTTTAATACACAGCTGATATACATATAAGGGAAGAGCTTTACGTGACAACAGTTTGTGGTCTTTTAGACTACATTTATTATTAACCCCTCGCCCTCCAGAAGATTCAACCCCCCCCCCCCCTCTTCCTGACCAGTCACCAAAGATCCATTATCTCCTGCGCTCAAAGACTCAGATCAAACGGGCATTAGTAACAAACAGCATGTTCATCCGCCTCTTCCTGACCCGGCCATTGTTTGCGATACGGCGCTATGTTACTTTAACTGACAATTGCGCACTCATGCAACGCTACAGCCAAATTAAATTTATGTCCTTTTTTTCCCCCCACAAATAGAGCTTTCTTTCGGTGGTGTTTGATCGCCTGTGCTGTTTTTATTTTTTTGCGCTAAAATAAAAAAAAAAAAAGGACAATTTTGAGAAAAAAAATTATATTTTGACTTTTTGCTATTAAACATGTCCAGTAAAAAAAAAAAAAAACTTTCGTCAGAAATTTATGCCAAAATGTATTCTGCTCCGTGTCTTTTACAAATGGCGGTATATATAGTGGAATTTTTTAATTTTTTTTTTTACATTTTTTATTTTTTCCATAAAGTTTTTTATTAAGAACAAATGTTATGAACAACAATAGCATTCCAGAATCGTGTTTAAGTGAAATCATCACAGCAAAGAAAGAAAAAAACAGTTAGAAAAGAAAAATATTATTATTATTATTATACAGTATTTATATTATTATTATTATTATTATACAGTATTTATAAAGCGCCGATAGTTTGCTCAGCGCTGTACATTACAGAGGGGGACAGAACATGTGACAGAACAATACCAATACAATGTGATACATGAGGGGATCGAGGGCCCTGATCCTTGGAGCTTACAATCTAGGAGGGAGGGGATGGTGGCACAGGAGGAGATAGCTGTGGGGGATGGAGTGGTAGGAAGAGTGGAGGAGTTCGGCAAGTTAGCGGGGGGTGGGGTAGGCTTCCCTGAAGAGATGGGTTTTCAGGGTGCGCCTAAAGGAGAGGAGAGTAGAGTAGGTGATCGTCTGATGGATTGGGGCAGGGAGTTCCAGAGGATGGGTGACACCCTGGAGAAGTCCTGGAGGCGGGCATGGGAGGAGGAGACCAGGGAACTAGAGAGAAGGAGGTCTTGTGAGGAGCGGAGTGTGCGTGTTGGGCGGTACTTGAATATTAGGTCGGTGATGTAGTTAGGGGCAGTATGGTGGACGGCTTTGTACGTCAGTGTTAGGATTTTGAATTTGATCCGTTGCGCAATCGGAAGCCAGTGGAGGGATTGGCAGAGGGGGGTGGAGGACACTGAGTGGAGGCCAGTGGAGGGATTGGCAGAGAGGGGTGGAGGACACTGAGTGGAGGCCAGTGGAGGGATTGGCAGAGAGGGGTGGAGGACACTGAGTGGAGGCCAGTGGAGGGATTGGCAGAGGGGGGTGGAGCACACTGAGTGGAAGCCAGTGGAGGGATTGGCAGAGAGGGGTGGAGGACACTGAGTGGAGGCCAGTGGAGGGATTGGCAGAGGGGGGTGGAGAACACTGAGTGGAGGCCAGTGGAGGGATTGGCAGAGGGGGGTGGAGGACACTGAGTGGAGGCCAGTGGAGGGATTGGCAGAGAGGGGTGGAGGACACTGAGTGGAGGCCAGTGGAGGGATTGGCAGAGGGGGGTGGCGGAGATGGAGCGGTTGGAAAGGTGAATGAGTCTGGCAGCCGTATTCAGGATGGACTGAAGAGGGGATAACCAGCGGTGAGGCAGGCCAGTGAGGGGGGAGTTGCAGTAGTCGAGTCGTGATATGATGAGGGAGTGGATGAGCTGTTTAGTGGTTTCTGGGGTTAGGAACGTGCGGATTTTGGCGATGTTGCGGAGGTGGAGTCTGCATGTTGCGGAGGTGGAGTCGCACAAGTTTGTTAAAGATTGGACTTGGGGCTGGAAGGATAGGTTGGAGTCCAGAATGACACCAAGTACTCTGGCCTGGGCGGCGGGTTTGATGGTGGCGTTGTTGGATGTGATGGAGAAGTCAATGGGGGGTGGGGTCCGGGCTGGGGGGGGGGAAGACAAGAACCTCGGTTTTGGAGAGGTTCAGTTTAAGGAAGTGGAGTGACATCCAGTCTGATATGTTGCTCAGTAGGTGTGTGATTCGGGCGGAGACCGAGGGGGTGAGGTGGGGGGTTGAGAGATAGATTTGTGTGTCGTCGGCATAGAGGTGGTAGTTGAAGCCGTGGGAGTGTATGAGTTGGCCAAGGGAGGAGGTGTAGATGGAGAAGAGAAGGGGCCCGAGGACAGAGCCCTGGGGGACCCCAACAGAGAGGGGGAGTGAGGGGGAGGTGGTAGCATTATAGGTAACGCTGAAAGAGCATTGTGACAGGTAGGATGAGAGCCAGGAGAGAGCAGAATCTCTGATGCCGAGGGAGTGTAGTTTTGTTGAGGAGGAGGGGGTGGCCGACTGTGTCGAAGGCCGCAGAGAGGTCAAGGAGTAGGAGCACTGAATATATTATTATTATACAAAATTTATGGTGCCAGCGCTTTACAATATAACGGGAGACAATACAGCAACAATACAGTTCAATACAGGAAGGTTAGGAGGGCCTGATCCTTGGAGCTTACAATCTAGGAGGGAGGGGCTGGTGGTACAAAAGGTAATAACTGTGGGGGATGGACTGGTAGGAGGAATAGAAGATTCCATTATTAGCTGAAGACAGGATAGGCTTCCCTGAAGAGATCGGTTTTCAGAGATCGCCTAAAAGTGAGCAGAGTAGGCGATAGTCTTATAAATTGGGGTAGAGAGTTCCAGAGGATGGGGGAAGCCCTAGAGAAGTCCTGGAGACACAATATGACACAAATAATTGGTTTACAGCAAAATACCATCCAATCCAACTTCAAGTGAGTACAATAGAAGAGAAATACGCAGGCCGTATACCGTCGGAAAAGTAGGCCTGCCAAGAAACTGGTATCGGTACAATAAACAATCAATAATGTAGCTCATTTATCAGCTTTCATTCGCCAGATCTACAAATATAATGGGGCTGCAGAAGAAGAAAAGAAGAGGAAGAGGAGAAAAGAAAAAGAAGGAAAGAAGAGTTTTTTTTTTTACTAGTAATGGGCGGCGATCGGCAACTTATAGCGGGACTGCGGCGGGCATTCTGACACTGGGAGGGGAACTTACTTGGTGTCACTGACATCCCCAGTGACACCAATACAGTGATCAGTGCTAATAAAAAGCACTGACATTGTACTAAAGACACTGGGCAGGAAGGGGTTAACACGTGGGGCCATCAAAGGGTTAACTGTGTGCTGGGTGTGTGTTTCACTGTACGCATGCTGCTATGCAGAGCCATACGCAGCAGTGTGCTGGAGCTGACAGGGGAGAGATCTATGTTGTTTGCAAAAACTAAATTTACCCAGCATCCTACCTAGGAGGGCGCTGCTACTGCAGATTCCTGGTCCCTAGTGTAAGATTGGAAAACAAAGTCCAGCCTCTCGCATTTATACCGAGCCGAGCTTTTATCAAATATTTAAGAGAGTTTAAAGTGATTCTAAAGGTTGGAATTTTTTTTTTTAAATAACAAACATGTTATACTTACCTGCTCTGTGTAATGGTTTTTCACAGAGCAGCCCCGATCCTCTTCCCCCTGGGTCCCCCACCGGTGGTCCTGGCTCCTCCCCCAGCCGAGTACCCGCATGCAATGGGAGCACTCGAACAGGCTCGCTCCTGTGAATGGACATTGTGCATTTTTCACAGAGCGCTGCTTGCCACACCCCCCCGCTCTCCTCATTGGCTCACTGGCTGTGAATGACAGCAGCGGGAGCCCATGGCTCCGCTGCTGTGCGAGCCAATGAGGAGAGAGGGAGCCGAGAGAGCCATAGCTCTCGTGCCCATCGCGGAAGTGAGATGGGGCTCAGGTAAGTATAAGGGGGAGCTGAGGGGGAAGCTGCACATAAAATGTATGAAGGTAAAAAAAAAAACAAAAAAAACAAAACCTTCTGCCATTAGAACCACTTGAAGTATTTACACAGTATTTCAATGTGTCAAAGATTTGAAAAAGATATTAAAGAACCTTCACATCTGTGAGAGGAGTGACTTTTGGGGGTGGGGGGACCCCTGTCTCAGCTCTCCATGTTCCCATTATGTGTAAGTCACCCTGTGCTTGTTAGGGGTACAGGGTGAAATGTTCTAATATTGGTGTGGGGATTGTTCATTGTTCTCTGCCATGCGGCTGCATCCCATTGTTCTATTGTGTGTCTTGGTTTGGTGGGGGGTGTTTCCGGCAGCCCTTCCCCCTGATGGGACAGCCTGCTGATGTGTTTCCTGTTCCTGGTTGTATTTCCCCGCCCTGTGTACAGTATATATCTTGTGTTTGTGTTAAAATAAAGCAGTTGACTTCCTGTCTTAAGAAGCCTGGTGCTGTCTATTTCCTGTATGGTCAGCGGTGGGGTCCGTGGATGGTGTTCGGACAGGGAAGCGGGAGTCTAACGGAAATACCCTAGTGCAGTCTGGGTCAGGTTCCGTTACAACGTCTATGTAAATAGGAATCCAACACTTTGTGGTCCTTTGCCGTCATATTCTCTAACAGACCACATTGGATGGCAAAATGAAAGGAGAGGACAGTACAGCTACATTCTACCTAGCCATTTAAAAAAAAAAAAAAATATATATATATATATATACATACATATATATATTTATAATTTCTGCATTTGAAATACATACCATAATGTATAATTCACTAGGATGGATGAATGATTTCAATACCGCAACTCAAATCCAATAATGCTGAATTCACAAACATAAAATATCACCAAGATGACGAATCGTTACTTTTCTGCAATAAAGTAGCTGGGAACATCCACTGATAGACACTTTCTAATACAGTTTGATACAAATGATATGGTGTAGGGTTCCCCCTCCTTTTGTTCTCCAAACCTCGGCTCTCAGAGGGACACAGAGGGGTCTGTACCCCCAGGTAAGTTTTTAAGACACAGGGGGTTCCCCTTCCTTTTATCTCCAAACCTCAGCTCTCAGAGGGACACAGAGGGGTCTGTACCCCCAGGTCAGTTCTTAAGACACGGGGGGTTCCCCTTCCTTTTTGTCCAAACCTCAGCTCTCAGAGGGACACAGAGGGGTCTGTACCTCAAGGTCAGTTCTTAAGACACGGGGGGTTCCCCTTCCTTTTATCTCCAAACCTCTGCTATAAGAGGGACACAGAGGCTTCTGTACCCCCAGGTCAGTTCTTAAGACACAGGGGGTTCCATTCCTTTTTTTCCCCAAACCTCAGCTCTCAGAGGGACACAGAGGAGCCTGTACCCCCAGGTCAGTTCTTAAGACACGGGGGGTTCCCCTTCCTTTTATCTCCAAACCTCGGCTATAAGAGGGACACAGAGAGGTCTGTACCCCCAGGTCAGTTCTTAAGACACAGGGGGTTCCATTCTTTTTTTTCTCCAAACCTCAGCTCTCAGAGGGACACAGAGGGGTCTGTACCCCCAGGTCAGTTCTTAAGACACGGAGGGTTCCCCTTCCTTTTATCCCCAAACCTTGGCTCTCAGAGGGACAAAGAGGGGTCTGTACCCCCAGGTCAGTTCTTAAGACACGGGGGGCTCCCCGTCCTTTTTTTCCAAACCTCGGCTCTCAGAGGGACAAAGAGGGGTCTGTACCCCCAGGTCAGTTCTTAAGACACGGGGGGGCTCCCCGTCCTTTTTTTTACAAACCTCGGCTCTCAGAGGGACACAGAGGGGTCTGTAACCCCAGGTCAGTTCTTAAGACACAGGGACCGACTGTCCCAAGTCACATGAGGCCTTCCAGTAAGTGTGTGTGTCATGGTCAGGGGTAAGGCTCGGAGACCAGTAGCTACAGCGGTAGAGAGGATCCCACCAACCAGCTGGATACGTGCACAAGCAGGTCACCCTAGCAGATGACATGGACTCACCCGAGGTGTATAAGAACTAACCGGTGTTCACCAGAGCTCCTGATGGTGGAGATGGGTTTTGCTGCATGTTAGTACCAGGTCGCGGTCTTCAGGATCACCCCACCAGGAGGTGAGCAAGCTAGGATCCAGTAGCAGATATAGCAGATTGGGATCAAGCAGAAGCGTAGTCAGTAAACAAACAAACCAAAGGTTGGTAGCAAATGGTTGCAGGTTGGGATCAAGCAGATGTGTAGTCAAGGAACGAGCCAAAGGTCAACAATGAATGGTAGGGAAGATATGGATGGCAGCAGGAGTGACAAGAGTGAGATATTGGCTAGAGAGCACAATGTTCTGGCAAACAGGAAGTGCAAAGGCATGGCTTACATAGGACGTTCATAGGAGGAGCAAAGGGTTCAAGGTTCACCCTAAGCAAGGTACTGGGCAAGATTCTGTAAGGGATCAAACAGGGAGCTGTTCAGCATCTCAGGTGGTTCAGCAGGAAGAGTCCAGGACCTGACAAGGTGAACAAATACCCATCTTATATCTTTAACGTGAACAAGGATGTACATCCAAAAAATTGCCCCACCAGAGAAAACAAGTGTCACCACAGTCTTCCATTATTGATTCACTCCAAACTTGGAGGAAATACTTCAATCCTCTCCTCCTGCCTCAGCTGGGGAAGTCCCGCTCCCCCAATGGAGGATCCAAAGTCCAAAAACACTCACATTTCTATGACCATGTTCTCTTTCTCTAGAATAAGAGTTCTTCCTTAATGTAATCCTTCACTGCAACCAACCCTGGCTCATCCCACACCTCCTATATACACTCACCGGCCACTTTATTAGGTACACCTTGCTAGTATCGGGTTGGACCCCTTTGCCTTCATTCTTCTTGGCATAGATTCAACAAGCTGTTGGAAACATTCCTCAAAGATATTTTAGTTACTGTTGTCTTTCTATCATCTGGAACCAGTCTGCCCATTCTCCTCTGACCTCTGACATCAACAAGACATTTTCTTCCACACAACTGGCACTCACTGGATATTTTCTCTTTTTCGGACCATTCTCTATAAACTCTAGAGATGGTTGTGTGTGAAAATCCCTCTAAATCAGCAGTTTTTTAAATACTCAGACCAGCCAGTCTGGCACCAACAAGCATGCCACGTTCAAAGTCACTTACATTCCCTTTCTTCCCCATTCTAATGCTTGGTTTGAACTTCAACAAGTCATCTTCACCATGTCTAGAGGCATAAGTGGATTGAGTTGCTGCCATGTGATTGGCTGATTAGCAATTTGTGTTACCTAATAAAGAGGCTGGTGAGTGTATATCCCACTTTATATGTGGAATTGGAAAACCACTCCTATGGAACCATCCCCTCAATATGGAGCAAAATCTCTGAGGAACGTTTCCAACACCTTGTTGAATCTATTTCACAAAGAATGAAGGTAGTTCGGAAGGCCAAAGGGGGTTTAACCCGGTACCAGCAAGGTGGACCTAATAAAGAGGCTGGAGAGTGTATATCCCACTTTATATGTGGAATGAGAAAAACACTCCTATGGAACCATCCCCTAAATATGGAGCAAAATCTCTGAGGAACGTTTCCAACACCTTGTTGAATCCATGCCATGAAGAATGAAGGCAGTTCTGAAGGCCAAAGGGGGTCCAACCCGGTACCACCAAGGTGGACCTAATAAAGTGGCCAGTGAGTGTATATCCCACTTTATATGTGGAATGAGAGAAACACTCCTATGGAACCATCCCCTCAATATGGAGCAAAATCTCTGAGGAACGTTTCCAACACCTTGTTGAGTCTATGCCACAAAGAATGAAGGCAGTTCTGAAGGCCAAAGGGGGTCCAACCCGGTACCAGCAAGGTGGACCTAATAAAGAGGCTGGTGAGTGTATATCCCACTTTACATGTGGAATGAGAAAAACACTCATATGGAACCATCCCCTCAATATAGAGCAAAATCTCTGAGGAACGTTTCCAACACCTTGTTGAATCTATTCCACAAATAATGAAGGCAGTTCGGAAGGCCACATGGGTGCAACCCCATACCAGCAAGGTGGACCCAATAAAATGGCCAGTGAGAGTAAATAGCATCATTCCCAGGCCGCCTATATCAAACTAATTTAGTGAAGTAGTCTAAAGTGCAATTTCCATAGCAAGCCATCAGCACTGACTTTCGAGAAGTAATTTGACCGAAAGACGAGGTCTGCTTTGTTGGTGAGCATCTCTGCTCTTTACCTCGCAGGGTAATCTGTCTGACCTTTGAGCTGTCCAATTCCATCTTCCTTCTTCCTGCAATAAGTAGGAGACTCTGCTGCAGAAATCTCGAGTGTCTATTGTGTGACGGACCGGCAGGGTGCTATCCAGCTGCGCACTTTACTTAGAAGTGCAATTTAGAGAAGAGTAGCAAAGGAAGAAAAAAAAATCCTGAGATTTGGCATAGCTACGTATAATTGTGGATGCTTTTGACATTTCCAAGTCTTTTCAGAAGATCTCAGCAGTAGCCCACTGCTAATCAATAACTGTGATTTTTCTAGGAGTCGTCATTTCTTCATTCATCAGTAATTGGTGTACACAGAGAAAGCAATCGGTGAAAGCTCTTAGAAATACATTCATGGTTGCTGTCCCTCATAGGGACTCCATTGTCAGATTTCCTGCTTAGCCATTTCTGCCGTAGACTGGCACTACTCCTGTTACATTTCCCCAAAATTTACAGTCATGGTCAAAAATCTTGTTGTTCCCCCCTGAATTTCTGTTAGATAACGCACCACTTAGCAAATTGTTGCAATGATAAATGTTTTGGCATTCTCATGTTCATTTCATTGGATTGTATTGGTGACACAAAAAAGTGGAGAAACAACAAGCCAAATCTGACACATTCCACACAAAACCCCCAGAATGGACTGGACACCCTCAATGTAACATCTGACCTGGTCTTGACAGGTTCCCGCTCCCTCTTCCGGTCAGATGCGCCTCGTCGAGCAGGAAATTCCCCCCTCCTTCCCCTGTAGCCTTCTGTGACTTCACAGGACCCAGAAGACTGTGGGACCCTTCAAAAAGCGCATGCTTCAAGGCCTCCCTTACTGAAAATGCCGGTGTGACAGGAGTCACTTTGAGTGGGGGGCCCATGGAACACAGCTCACTTTGGAGAGGTGCGGAGACCCCTGTCTCAGCTCCCCATATCCCTATTATGTGTAAGTCACCCTGTGCCTGTTAGGGGTACAGGGTGATCTGCCCTAATATTGGGGTGGGAGGTTGTTGATTGTTTAATGCCATGTGGTTGCATTCCATTGTTCTATTGTGTGTCTTGCTTGGGAGCAAACTATTATGGGATGTATGTGTTTGTGTATATTGGCATGGTAGGGGGTGTCTCCAGCAGCCCTCCCTCCTGATGGGACTGTCTGCTGGTGTCTCTTGTTACTAAATGTAGATTGCCCCACCCTGTTTCATTATGCAGGGAGGGATGGTTGTTCCCTTCAATGTACATATCTCGTATCTGTGTTAAAATTAAGTAGTCTATTTCCTGGTTTTACTTCCAAGACTGGTGTCGTGTTGTCTTGTATGGTGTCTGTGGTGTCTGTGGTCGGTGTTCGGATGGGGAAGCGGTATCCTAACGGAAGTACCCAAGTGCAGTCGGGGTCCGGTTCCAATACAGCCAGCACCTGTACCTGAAGCTGATTGAAGAATCGGTCCAGGTAAGGACATCGCTGGATCCTTGGACAGGTAAGTGTCTTTATATTAAAAATCATCAGCTACAGTATTTGTAGCTTCAGACTTTTAATTTTTTTGGGGGGAGTATCCTGGAACTCCTGCTTTAACGTGATTCTTTCTGGCGATGGAGTCTTCTTCCTTGTGTCCAGAATCTCTTTCCAGATAGCTCAAAGTTCTGCAAAAACTACTTCTTTGTGTTCCCAGCACATGGCTGTGTTCAAGTTCTTTTCTCTCCTCCCCTAGGTCCTGTAGCATCACTTCCTGTCCTGAGCTCATGAACCAGTCCAACGGGTTCATTAGCATATGAATAGAGCAAGCCTAGCTTCTACTTATATTTATGCTCTAAAAATCATAGATATAGACCTAGTACCACACTTGTACAGAGCCGCGAGCAGAGATGCGTAGATGACCTAACAGGGATCCCTGATAAATATACACTGAATATCAGTGATTTATTATTTTCTTAAATAGCTTTTATTCATTCACTTCTGTTTGCCTCACTAACCAGAACTAGACCACAGCCAACACAGGCAAAACATGAGTTATCCCACCAACCAGGTATATAAAAATGGCAAAACTACCAGCGATACTCTTTTTTTCTTTCTTTTTTTCTATTGCTTTTACTTGCAAATTGGCTTAATTCCACGATACGAATATGAAACGTGACATATCTGGGGCAGGCTAAGGTCTGCTTCTTTCTGTCAGTTCCAGCCTGTTAACTTGATATTATCAGAGATCTTCATTCAGCTACGCTGACCGTTATAAATTATTTATATCATGGTTAAACAATCCTACTGGGGGCTATGCAGTAATCAGAGGTACGGAAGAAAAATTGTGTATACATGTTTACGATCTCCAAACAAGTGTACCAAGACATCCTTTAAGGAACACGACGTCCGCTGACTGGGCAACGTCTGGGCAACCCTCCCTGAAAAAGAAAATGTTGGCTTTGATTGCTATGATATTCATCGGGGGTCTGCTTGTTATAGAGCAAAACACTCCATCATTGTGGGGGAGGGGGGGGGGATAGAATATCTTGCTGAGCCTGTGGTCTTACAACAGCTCAAGAGACCTGAGGAAATATGGGTGGCATTAATGCAACCCTGGTATGTGCGAGGTGTGACAATTTAATTCCCAGAATGGACTGTACATAAAAGAAAAAAAGTTTCCTTAGTTTGTAGACGCTACAACGTTTGCGTAAACTGGAACAAAGAATCAGAGCGCATGGGTTCTGTCACCTACCTGATGGGAGACTGAAATAACGAAGTTGGCCTCACTTGTGTCACTAGTCCTGACCCCACTGGAGTTGGAATAAAGGGAGTCTAGGACCCAGGGGAACAAGAGCGCCAGTAGTTGTTGTTTGCAGCTCTTGCAGATGATGACTCTGGAAGACCGATGATCTTCTGATTCAGGCACAGTAGTAATAAGCAGAGCAGGTCTTGTAGATTGCCAGGCGTGCACAAGAGCAAGGCAGGTAGTGAGGGTAAGAGACAGGAGCAGTGTCATGGGAATAGCTGGGGTCATCAACAGTCAGGCAGCATGGTACAGAATCAGAATGAAAGCGAAGGTCAGAAGCAGAGCAGAAGTCAGGAACCGGCATCAATCAGGAGAGCAATCAGAGTCAGGTGAGGAACAAGCCGGGTCAGCAACAAAGGAATCACACAGGAACAAGCAGGACAGGGAGGAGCTGAAGACCAGTCAGCACTCAACATGGGCAGAGACACTCTTTAAATAGGCTATCTGGCGCCAATCTTCGCCGTGCGTGTGCGCACAACCGGTAATTCTTCTCCGGGAATTTCCGATCGCGATTCGTCTTGCCAGAAATCTACAGGTTCAATTGGGGGGGGGCACTTGTCCATTGTGAGCCCAAAAGAACAGCGCTGTGGAGATCGAGGATAAAATCAATATTCACCTCCCATGGAGGCATGCCTTTATTGGTCAAATGGTTAAAATAGTTGTGTGACCCAACAATAAAGTCCCAGGACTGTGAGGTGGAATGTCCTCTCACCTGCGTCCCTGGACTGGGAAGAGACGCTTGTCCTCAGTGTGTTCTTGGATCGTGGCACTCCGGGAGTGACATCACTACAACTGGGATGGAAGCTGAAGTAGAGCCCTGGGAGTGAGACGCAAGCTTGGCTGGTAACCAAGACAACGCGTTTCGCTCATGCGCTTTGTCAAGTCTTTGCTGCACTTCTCCACCATGTGGTTGTAGTCCTTGGAAAATGCCCAGTCATTCCTGCATGGGGAGCTTGTGTTTCCCCTTGCAAATTGGCTCCCCATGCAGGACCTGCCCACTTGCCCTGACCTGCCTGGAGGGAGCCAATCTGTGACCCTCAAGTGAGCCAGTGGAGAGTGTCAGTGGTGGGGGGATAGATTGGGTGTCACTTAGACTGTTAGCTGAGTTTGGGCCCCTAGAGGTTGAGCTGGAAGAATGGCCCCCAGAAGTCTCAGAGGAGGAATGGGACTGGGGGGAAACTACAAAGGATGTAGACTCACTGATGGGGCCATCAGGAAGTTCACTTATTACAGACTAAGCTGGATGTTTTTGCAGGACAGAGCCTGTTAGGATACCCCCTCGGGACCAGCCGAGATCCTCCTCACCTTGGCCTAGGACCAGGGCCAAGAACCCAATTTAAAAAAAATGGATCCTTCAGTCCCCATGCTTCTGCATGCAGCTGGGATTGGGGAATAATGAGTTGCTTCCGTTTTTCCTGATTCCAGAGAGAAGTGCAGAAGAGAGTAGCTCTGGAATGGGGGCTGGACTACCCATATGATGTCAAGGACATTGGGGAAGAGTCTGGATCTCAGTGGGAGGATGACCTGGTCTGGGACTACATGCATGTCCCCAGGCCTTTGACAGGGCCCCATGTTGAAGAACCTTGGGCCCATTTCCAGGACATCAAACAGGAGTCCAGCAGGGGTCATGCCATTTGCAAGGACCGGGTAGTGATCGTCAAGGCTGAGCAGCTTAATCACAGTTATCCAGTGGCTATCCGGAAGCCTGACGGCACCACGGTGAGACTGCCTAGCCCCTGGAAATACTACTAAATAGCTGACACAGAATTCCAGTCCAGTAGGCTCCTGATTTGTTGTTTGTTTCTTTTGCAGACTAAGCCGGACTTTCTCTGTTGATCCCAGACAGGCTGTTTTTTCCCCAGCCAATGAGGACATGGCTGTTTTTTAGTGTGGGGTGGTGGTGAATGTAGCACCCTCCTAGTTAGCTAGGGGGGAGCTAGATGATTATTTTTTAGATTGAGAGGCAGCCTGGGCAATAGTCAGCTGGGTAAAATTTGGGTCAGGGCTGAGAGGCTCCGCAGATCAGTTCCTTGATACCTCCCCCTGCTCTAGAGTTTTGGAAGGAGCTGGTCTGCACTTTTGAGGAATTCTGACCAATCCCCAAGCAGGAGGCTTGGCATGGGGTCAGGACAGCCCTTAAAAATGAGCCTTGTCGGCAGCAGGAGAGTTTGAGTGGAAGATGTGAGAAAGCTCAGATGCAGGGCCCAGTGGGAAGGAACCTTCTTACAGGCAGGGCAATGGGAAGGAGGATTGGTCAGCCTCACTGGTCCCCAGAGCAAGGACCACCTGTAGAGCCAGGAAAGGAGCCAGCCCAGCAGAAGGCCTGAAGGCAGCCATCTACCTAAATCTGCTCACAGGACTGAGTGAGTAATCTTACACCCCCCCCGGGCCAAACAAGGGAAAAAGAGAACTCTGGTAGGAAACCTGATTAGCTCCTTACCCAGGACTGTTTCATTTAAGAGGGCTGGAACTGGATTCTCTTGCCCAGGCAGCTGGATAAGAAGAGGATTATCTGGGGTGGTACACCAAGAGAGGCTGGATAGCTCTCCTAGAAGTTTTACTGTGTAGTTGCTAAGGTGTTTGTCTCCGATTTGCAGTTCCACTAGGAATCCCGTACACCCATCCAACTTCAACTTCCCTTAATAAAACATAAAAACCAAGCTCAAGGACTGTTTACTGACTCTGAGTGCCTGTCTGTGGAAAAATGCTGTGTTGCCTGGCTATGCAGGACTACGGGGGGACCCAAATCTCTAGTGACTCCTAAGGGGGGTAGTGCTACACATACATGATACACAAATTCCATACAAATTACTTAGCACTACAAAATGATACTTGGTTCTGTATTCTCAAGAAGGGGTTTTACTGGAAGGTGGGTAGGGGGTCAGAGACCATGGATGACTCAGAAGAGGGGAGTTCCTGCACCTAATCTCTGAGAAAAAAAAGCCTGCCTGTAGGTGAAAATCAACATTGTGATTTTACTGCCACTTTAAACCTTGCACCAGTTATTGGTCATTTGCACCGTTTGCACAAGAGCTGTCCAGACTCAAACCTCCCCTGTCCATGGTGCCTCAAACCTCCCCTGTCCATGGTGCCTCAAACCTCCCCTGTCCATGGTGACTCAAACCTCCCCTGTCCATGGTGACTCAAACCTCCTGTGTCTATGGTGCCTCAAACCTCCCCTGTCCATGGTGACTCAAACCTCCCCTGTCCATGATGACTCAAACCTCCTGTGTCTATGGTGTCTCAAACCTCTCCTGTCCATGGTGACTCAAACCTCCCCTGTCCATGGTGACTCAAACCTCCCCTGTCCATGGTGACTCAAACCTCCCCTGTTCATGGTGACTCAAACCTCCAGTGTTCATGGTGACTCAAACCTCCCCTGTTCATGGTGACTCAAACCTCCAGTGTCCATGGTGACTCAAACCTCCCCTGTCCATGGTGACTCAAACCTCCCCTGTCCATGGTGACTCAAACCTCCCCTGTTCTTGGTGCCTCAAACCTCCACTGTCCATGGTGACTCAAACCTCCCGTGTCTATGGTGTCTCAAACCTCT
Source organism: Staurois parvus (assembly GCF_062004578.1). Classification (NCBI taxonomy): domain Eukaryota; kingdom Metazoa; phylum Chordata; class Amphibia; order Anura; family Ranidae; genus Staurois; species Staurois parvus. Next base: position 203,847 of record NW_028319927.1, read on the forward strand.
CCTGTCCATGGTGACTCAAACCTCCCCTGTCCATGGTGACTCAAACCTCCCCTGTTCATGGTGACTCAAACCTCCCCTGTCCATGGTGGTTCAAACCTCCTGTGTCCATGGTGACTCAAACCTCCCCTGTTCATGGTGACTCAAACCTCCCCTGTCCATGGTGGTTCAAACCTCCTGTGTCCATGGTGACTCAAACCTCCCCTGTTCATGGTGACTCAAACCTCTCCTGTCCATGGTGCTGATGATCTCAGTTCCTTTACTTGTGGCGATCTGCATTCAGAGTTTTCACTTTTCCAGTAAGAGCTGTTTGAATGTGGAATAGACTCCCTCCAGAGTTGGTTGTGGCCAGCTCAGTGGATTGCTGTAGGAAAGTCCTGGATTCTTTCTTGGATACACAGAATATAACTGGATATAACATTTATAGGGAAAGTTGATCCAGGGAATATCCGATTGCCTCTCGGGGGATCGGGAAGGAATTTGTTCCCCTGCAGGAGCAAATTGGATCGTGCTTTGCTGGGTTTTTTTGCCTTCCTTTGGATCCACTGTGGGTGTAGGATTAGAACTTTTTGGGTGAACTAGATGGACTTTTGTCTTTTTTCAGCCAGAGTAGCAATGTAACTATGTACAGTGGATATAAAAAGTCTACACACCCCTGTTAAAATGTCATGTTTCGTGATGGCCCGGCTAGATTTTGCAAAAACACATCTGAAGTCTCCCAGAAGCATGTGGGAAATGTGTTCTGGTCTGGTGGAACCAAGGCTGAACTTTTTGGCCATAATTCCAAAAGATATGTTTGGAGCAAAAACAACACCACACATCACCAAAAGCACACCAGACCCACAGTGAAGCATGGTGGTGGCAGCATCATGCTTTGGGGAATTTTTTCTTCAGCTGGAACTGGGGCCTTAGTCCAGGTAGAGGGAATTACAGTATATTTCTCTTCCACATGGGGGGGGGGGGGGGGGGGGCTTCAACAAAGTATGAGTTTAAGGCTGTGAACACTTATGCAACCAGATTACTTTAGCTTTTTTTTATTCTTACTTCCCTCCACCTAAAAGATTTCAATTTGTTGTTCAGCTGAGTTGTACAGTTTATAGGTCACATTAAAGGTGGAAAAAGTTCTGAACTGATTTATCTTTGTCTCATTTTTTTTACATCACAGAAACCTGACATTTTAACAGGGATCCCACCTGGAGGAAAAATACATTTAAAAAATACATTCTTAATATATTCTTCCCAAATATATTGACATATATTTCAAATACTACAATTTTGGCCGTATTCAGTATATTTCAAAATATATATTTGTGAATATATTATTAAAAATATATTCAGAACATATGCTGCAATATGTAATTTGGAATGAATTTACAAGTATATTTAAAAATCTATGTTTAAATGCATTTTTTATCTGGAAAATATATTTTGAAAAATATATTTTTAAATGTATGCCTTTGGAAAATTTATTTTAATTTACATTTTTGGAATACGTGTTAAAATACATTCGCGTAGGCCAATATATTGTAAACATATGTCGCATGCAGGGGCGGACTGACCATTTGGAAACTCAGGCACTTCCCGAGGGCCCGGGGTCAGTAGGGGGCCCCATGAGATGCCCCTGGTACCTTTTTCATAGGCTTTTTTGAGTTTGGGCAAGGACACAGGGGCCCCATGATCCCCTATTGCCCGGGGGCCCCATGAGTTGTCAGTCTGCCCCTGGTCGCATGTATAAATTTTTTTTTTAATATATATTTCTCTTCCATATGGGGGGGCTTCAACAAAGTATGAGTTTAAGGGTGTGCACACTTATGCAACCAGATGACTTTAGTTTTTTTTTTTCTTTACTTCCCTCCACCTAAAAGATTTCAGTTTGTTGTTCAGTTTATAGGTCACAATAAAAGGTGGAAAAAGTTCTGAAATGATTTATCTTTGTCTCATTTTTTTTACATCACACCTGACATTTTAACAGAGGCGTGAAGACTTTTTATAGCCACTGTAACTATGTGTGGCGGTCGTGCCGCACAGAATAGGTAATTCCTCGGAGGTTTGAGGTTTTAATTACAAATGTTTTTTTTTCCTCTGTTCACACTTTAATATATCACCCGCAGCTCGCAAAATAAAAGGACACAAGTACCTAGCGGATTACGATCAAGGCTGTAATATTATTACCGCTACCTATTGAAATACGGGGAAGTTCGTCTCATCGAATCTGCTTTATTTGTACAAAGGAACCTGATCCGAATAAGAAATCCCATTCAGCTAACAGCTGTTTGGGACTCGAGGATGGCGTCGGGCGCAGGAAGAGCGCTGGAAATTAAATCATGAAAACAAAATGTATTTGTGAAAAGGAAATAATAGCTTACTTGGCAGCCCTTGTTCACCGCTGGAGTGAGACGCAGGACGCGTACACCTCGCATTTCTACCGAGCGCTCCAGGAACAGCGACTTTGAGGGATACTGAGTATTAAAAAAAATAGAAAATAATAGCTTACTTGGCAGCCATTGTTCAGCGCTGGAGTGAGACGCAGGACGCGTACACGTCGCATTTCTACCGATCGCTCCAGGAACAGCGACTGGATAATCGACTTTGAGGGATACTGAGTATTAAAAAAAAATAGAAAATGTTTCCTAATAATATGCGGGGGAAATAACGACTGCGTCTGCGAATCCAGCACTTTGGCGCCGTTGCGCACAAGTTTTCAAGTTGAAATGCAGTCTACAGTTTGGCCTTGTTCACAAAGCGTACGGCTGTGCGAGGGCCGTGTTTGTATATGAGGACCTGGATCACCTGCTAGTGGCACTTCCCAGAGTGGAAGGTTGTAGTTCCGGTGTCCACCAGCAGGGGTCTCCCAGAAGCCATTGATCAGGTTCCGTACGGCTGTGCAAGGGCCGTGTTTGTATATCAGGACCTGGATCACCTGCTAGTGGTACTTCCCAGAGTGGAAGGTTGTAGTTCCGGTGGCCACCAGCAGGTGTCTCCCAAAAGCCATTAATCAGGTTCCGTACGGCTGTGCGAGGGCCGTGTTTGTATATCAGGACCTGGATCACCTGCTAGTGGCACTTCCCAGAGTGGAAAGTTGTAGTTCCGGTGTCCACCAGCAGGTGTCTCCCAGAAGCCATTGATCAGGTTCCGTACGGCTGTGCGAGGGCCGTGTTTGTATATCAGGACCTGGATCACCTGCTAGTGGCACTTCCCAGAGTGGAAGGTTGTAGTTCCGGTGTCCACCAGCGGGTGTCTCCCAGAAGCCATTAATCAGGTTCCACCTAATGCTGGCTACTGGCGGACACTGGAACTACAACCTTCCAGTCTGGGAAGCACAGTGCCACTAGCAGGTGATCCAGGTCCTGACAGGTTATCTGCGTGTGGTGACGCAACTCCCATGCATGTGCACAAGAGCATGAGAGTTCACTTGTCTGAGCAACCAAGGCATGCTGTCAATGTATACTGAGGTGCGCATATGTGGCTCAGTGTACACTGAGAAGAAGCTTTTGTGGCAGAAGACTCTCTGCAATAAAAGTCTATCTACTAGCAATTTAGCTCTGCAATACTATCTGGCTGGGCTGTAAAGGTCTCAGGGCTGGATGGACAGAAATGCAAATCCTTTGGCAGGTAATCAATCTCTTGTATGTCAGGACCCAGGTCTGAACCTGCAACCTCTCTGGCAATTTCGTTTCTCGCTGAGCCACCTGGAATGCTGGACAGCTCCCTAGACAATTCCTTGAATGATCCTGCCTTGAACCTTGCACTTTGCTTCTCTTGAACCTTGAACCCTTTGCTCCTCCCATGAGCTTCCTAATTATGCAATTGCACTTCCAGTTTGTCAGATTATTGTGATCTCTCCAGCCAGCATCTCGCATTTGTCACTCCTGTTACCATCCATATCTCTGCTACCACTTGTTTCCGAGGCTTGTTCCTCCGCTAAGCTTCTGCTTGATCCCAACATGCTACCACTTGTTTCAGACCTTTGGCTTGTTCCTCAAGCTAAGCTTCTGCTTGATCCCAACCTGTGACCACTTGTTTCAGACCTTTGGCTTGTTCCTCAAGCTAAGCTTCTGCTTGATCCCAACCTGCTACCACTTGTTTCTGACCCTAGGCTTGTTCCTCAAGCTAAGTTTCTGCTTGATTCCTACATGCTACCACTTGTTTCCGACCCTAGGCTTGTTCCTCAAGCTAAGCTTCTGCTTGATCCCAACCTGTGACCACTTGTTTCAGACCTTTGGCTTGTTCCTCAAGCTAAGCTTCTGCTTGATCCCAACCTGCTACCACTTGTTTCTGACCCTTGGCCTGTTCCTCAAGCTAAGCTTCTGCTTGATCCCAATCTCGACCACTTTTTACCGACCCTTGGCTTGTTCCTCAAGCTAAGCTTCTGCTTGATCCCAACCTGTGACCAGTTTTTACCAACCCTTGTCTTGTTTACTGACTACACGTCTGCTTGATCCCAACCTGCTATATCTGCTACTGGACCCTGGCTTGCTCACCTCCTGGTGAGGGGATCCAGAGGACTGCAACCTGGTACTAATACACAGCAAAACCCATCCCCACCATCAGGACTTCTGGTGAATACCGGTTGGGGCTTAGACTCTGGAGCTTGGGTGTCATCCGCCAGGGTGATCTGCTGGTGTACTTATCCAGCTGGAGCCTCTCTACTGCTATAACTACTGGTCTCCGTGTCTCATTCTAGACTGTGACAGTGTGGTATTTCTCTGATATCTAGATGGAACAGTTTTACGAGGGTTCCTTAAAAGCTATACATACACTACATTTCCAAAAGTATTGGGACACCCTACCATATCATGTGATTCAGGTGTTCCAATCCCCTCCATGGCCACAGGTGTATAAAACCAAGCCCCTAGGCATGCAGACTGCTTCTACAAACATTGGTGAAAGAATGGGTCGCTGTCAGGAGCTCAGTGACTCCAAGGTCCCGTGATAGGTTGTGGAATAATTCTATCTGTGGGTTTCCATTGTCTCACAGCTGTTCCAGTGCAGAGAACACTTAAGATGTCAACAAACCAAGATATTTTGGACAATTTCATGCTCCCAATTTTGTGGGAAGAGTTTAGGGAAGACATGGATGAGCAAGTTTGAGAGAGTCCTGACCTCAACCCCATAGAAATCCTTTGGGATGAATTAGAGCGGAGACTGCGAGCCAGGCCTCCTCCCCCGACATCAGTGCCTGACCTGACAAATGTGCTTCTGGAAGAATGGTCCAACCTTCCCATAGACACCCTCCTAAACCTTGTGGGGGGCCTTCCCAGAAGAGTTGAAGCTGTTATAGCTGCAAAGGGTGGGCCAACAAAGCAAAGTCCATAAAGACATGGATGAGCAAGTTTGAGGGAGTCCTGACCTCAACCCCATAGAACACCTTTGGGATGAATTAGAGCGGAAGAATGGTCCAACCCTCCTAAACCTTGTGGACGGCCGTCCCAGAAGAGTTGAAGCTGTTATAGCTGCAAAGGGCGGGGCCAACTCAATATTGAACCCTACGGACTAAGACTAGGATTCCATTAAAGTTCATGTGCGTGGAAAGCTAGGTGGCCCAATACTTTTGGCAATATAGTATAATAATATATATACGCGGAAACATTTTGAAGACCCCTTTTTGGAATGGAACTCCTCTTACATCAAATATAGGGATAAAATATATGGAGAAGAGCTGTATTACAAATTAACACGACTTTGTACCTCTGTAGGTGAAAAGTCAAATCTCATTGGAGTTTGTATTCCATCAATCCAGTCCACATGACTGGTCCTAAGTCAGTCCAGGGTTCTGGGTCTTCCTAGATCACCTTGCAGCCCAATCCTCCCTTCAATGGCAGTGAAGGTTCAAACTGAAAGTTCCGGAATTTCATAAGAGCCCTATTGTAGAATAATCAGCGAATGGAATCCTAATATACAAGGGCAACGCGTTTCAATAATGCAAAGGCCATTTCTAACACCTGAAGCCAGATGCAGGGATCGTCGGATTCTCTAAATGTGGAATTGCTCATCAGTTTAAGTGTCAGGAGCAGTTATTCCACGCTCCCGTTATTATCACCTTTCTCCATTTTAGCAGATTAAACGTCCTCATTTTCCTAAAGTAAAAAGTCCTCGTCTTCAGCGAGACCCGGTGACCTCGCCTTCCATTACATCAAATTGCCTCCCTGTTCCCCCCTTTGATGGAGCTGCGTGGGCCTCTGTTGTACTCACTCCGGTGATCATGGGAAAGCCTCAGACAAAGAGCTTCCTTTGCCAAAGAAAATGCCATCATTTTTTGGGTCTTTAATCAAAAGGGAAAAGTAGAACTGAAAAAGCTTTTAATGACTTTTCCTCATATGATGTGAGTGTGAGTAGAAATATACGTGCGGACAGATCAACATTTCAATGTGTATGGTAGGAACCAGGGGTGGACTGACAACTCATGGGGCCCCCGAGCAATAGGGGATCATGGCCCACACTGAAAGCACATCCAAAAAAGCCTATAAAAGGTACAAGGGGCATTTCATGGGGCCTCCTACTGACCCCAGGCCCTCGGGCAGTGTCTGAGTGCTCGAATGGTCAGTCCGCCGCAGGGCAGGAAGATGTCCGCGATGACGCAAGAAGTGGGCAGCCAAAAACACAAAGGATGGATGCAACAAGTGGATCTCTGGCCTGACAAGTGGATTATCCACCACGACAATGCTCCTGCACAATGCTTCAAGTGTTTGCGAGTTCCTGGGCTAGAAATCCATTCTGAAACTCAACCAACCGCCTTATTCCCCCGACTTAGAACCCTGAGACTTTTGCCTGTTTCCAAAATGCCTTAATAGGACACACATAGGATGACATGAAAAAGGTACCAGGGGCATCTCATGGGGCCCCCTACTGACCCCGGGCCCCAAATGGTCAGTCCGCCCTTGGTAGGAACAAATTTATTTAACCCCTTCAATACCGGACACTGTCACCCCCTTCCTGCCCAGGACAGTTTTCAGTGTTGTCGCACTTTGAATGACAATGCAACACTGTACCCATATGACATTTTTATCATTGTTTTGAGACAGATAGAGCTTTCTTTTGGTGGGATTTAATCACCTCGGGGTTTTTTATTTTTTGCTAAACAAACCAAAAACAACTGAAAATTTTGAAAAAAAAAGTTTTTTCTTAGTTTTTGTTATAAAATTGTGTAAATAAGTGATTTTTCTTCTTCACTGATGTGTGCTAATGAGGCTGCAGTGATGGGCACTGATAGGTGGCACTGATGAGGAGGCACTAGTAGGTGGCACTGATGGGCATTGACAGGCATCACTGATGGGCACTGAAAGGCAGCACTCATTTATGGCACTGATAGGTGGCACTGATAGGTGGCACTGACTGGCATTGATAGGTGACACTGAAAGGCAGCTGAGATGGGCACTGGTAGGCACTGATATGTGGCATTGATGTGCACTGACAGCTGGCATTGATGGGCACTGGTAGGCACTGAAATGTGGCACTGATATGTGGCATTGATGAGAATTGACAGCTGGCATTGATGAGCACTGACAGGTGGCACTGATGGGTCTACACTGAGCAGTGCCCTGATGATCAGTGTAGATGTCCCCTCTGAGTAAAGCCGATTACCGGCTCTCCTCTCCTCTGTCAGCGTGACAGCTCGTGGGGAGAGGATTGCCAATAACCGGCATTTCCCTATTTACACGCGATCAGCTGTGATTGGACACAGCTGATCACATGACCGAGCCGACATCTTCGGCTCTTGATCGGTGATCCGCTGTGCCCCAGGGATACAGCGCACCACCGATCGCTGTGCGCGCCCGGAGCCGCGCATGCAGGGTTAGAATGGGAGGACATCGCATGGCGTCCTCCCAGAATGAGAGAACCACCTTGCGCCCGTCATTACCGTATATGGCGGGCGGGAGGCGGTTAAAGAATAACGCCTCTTTTGTTGAAAAATAACCCCCCCCCCCCAGGGTGATCTCTGTACTTTGCAGGGATTTTAACAAACTTTGTAGCAGATTCCGACCTTTTGTTATTCTGAAGAAATATCTATTTGTTTCTTTATCAAGATCAACTAGCTGCTGCACCTGCAGGGCTCTTATGAGGAAAGCGGCGGGGTCTGCATCCCTTTAGACGTGATTTCCCTTTGGGAGTATCTCACCAAAAATGACATTTTTGTTGCCGCGGATACTCAAAATCTGACCTGTATCTTAGTGGAGACTTCTGGGGAAATCAGTGAGCCAATCACACAAGCAGGAAACAATATATCTGGGAGACTTTCTGTATACCATCTGTGTACACAACGCCTCCAGGCGGCCATATTGCATTTTACAGAAAATGACAGCGGCTGCAGATTGGAAAGGAAAGGGAATTTTTAATAACATTCAATTATAAGGTGAATTGTTTTGCAATTGTATACACTATATTATTTTTTTTATTTGCTATTTTTTCCACGAAAGATGAGTTACCCTTTAAATACATTTTCTTTTCTGGTCCCTGCCGGAGCTCCTGGCTCCTCCCCCTCAAGCAGTGCCCCCAGGTTAAGCCGCTCGCCCTGGGGGCACTGCTGCGTGCTCATTCCCAAGCCACTATGCGTGAATAAGACACATAAAGCCGTGGCTCACCCCCCCGCTCTCTCCTCATTGTCTCACTGGCTGTTATTGATAGCCAATGGGCTCCCGCTGCTGTCTCAGCCAGTCAGGAGGAAGAGTCCCCAGACAGCAGAGGTTGGAAGGGGGTGAAAGTGCCCAGTAGGCAAAAGGTAAAAAAAATGTATACAGTTTCAATTGTAGGGTTCCCTAAAATGAATGCTCAGCATAGAAGCACCCTCCTTCATTCATGGTCAGTGTCGGCAGGAGATCGATTTTTTTATGGCTTGCTACTCAAAGAGCCCCCAGAAACCTCTGGAGGGACCCTTGGATCCCATGGAGCTCCGATGAGACCTTTTATGTTTGTGTTCCTTTAACCTCTTGCCGACCGCGCATAGCCGAATGACGGCTTCACCGCGGCCGGCCAGTTCTGAGTGGACGTCATATGACGTCCTCCCAGAACGCGCTCTCCTGCGCGCCCCAGGGGGCGCGCACCCGGCGATCTCCGTGATCGCTGTGTCCTACGGACACAGCTGATCACGTGATGTGGTGAAAGGCCGATCCCACCGGCCTTTTACCACGTGATCAGCGGTGTCCAATGACACGCTGATCACAGGGAAAGGCAAGTGCCGGTTCTCGGCTGCACTTTCCTCACGCTGTCAGATCGTGAGGAAAGTACTGCCGAGAACCGGCAGTTGTCAGAGCGGGGATCGGCACCGATCATCAGGGCACTGATGATCAGTGCCCTGATGATCGGTGCCCAGCAGTGACACCCGCAAGTTCCGCCCAGCAGTGCGCCCACTAGCCCCGCCCACCCGTTCCCAGCAGTGCCCCCACCTGTGCCCAGCAGTGCCCCCACCTGTGCCCAGCAGTGCACCCACCTGTGCCACTCTGCAGTGCCACCTACATGTGCCCAGCAGTGCCACCCACCTGTGCCCACCCACCTGTGCCCACCAGTGCCACCCACCTGTGCCCACCAGTGCCACCCACCTGTGCCCACCCACCAGTGCTGCCCACCAGTGCCACCCACCAGTGCAGCCCAGCAGTGCTGCCAGTCAGTGCCACCAGTCAGTGCCCAGGGGTTGTGCCAGTCAGTGCCACCAGTCAGTGCCCAGAAGTGATGCCAGTCAGTGCCGTCTATCAGTACCCATCATCAGTGTCACCTATCAGTGCCGCCTATCCGTGACCCCTAATTAGTGCTGTCTATCAGTGCCGCCTATCCGTGCCACCTCATTAGTACTGCCTATCAGTGCCCTTTAGTGCTGCCTATCAGTGCCCATCAGTGCCGCCTATCAGTGCCCATCAGTGCCGCCTCATCAACGCAAATCAGTGAAGGAGAAAAAATACCTGTTTGAAAAATTTTATAAAAGAAACAAATAAACTTTTTTTTTTTTTCAAATTTTTTGCACTTTTTTAATTTATAGCGCAAAAAGTAAAGCGCCCAGTGGCGATTAAATACCACCAAAAGAAAGCTCTATTTGTGAGAAAAAAATGATCAAAATTTCATATGGGTACAATGTTGCATGACCGCGCAATTGTCAATTAAAGTGCGGCAGCGCTGAAAGCTGAAAATTGGCCTGGTAAGGAAGGGGGTATAAGTGCCTGGTAGGCAAGTGGTTAAAGTTGAATACGCAGTAAAAGAAATGCAGATAGTTTCAATTGTAGGGTTCCCTAAAATGAGTAGTCAGTATAGAAGCACCTTCCTTCATTCATGGTCGGTGTCGGCAGGAGATTGATTTTTTTATGGCTCGCTTCTCAAAGAGCCCTCGGAAACCTCCGGGGAGACCCTTGGATCCCATTGAGACTTTTTATGTTTGTGTTCCTTTAACGTTGAATACCAAATTAGACGTCTTTCCATCTGGGACTGGAGCCATGGTGGAGGCATACATTTGCATCCAATAGGCATGACCTTTTAGGACATTTATGCATAACAGAGGAAAGGGAAGCAACGTGGTCACCGGAGGGGAATGACAAACGAAGAAGAGATGGGAGAAGGCGAGAGAAAGGGGACATTGGAGAAGAGGTGAAGACGGCTCCACTCATTCAGGAAAACAGACATTGATTGATGAGATGGGAGCAGAAGGCCTCAAAGTTGGGAAGATGGAGAGGTTCCATGACCTCTTCTATGATGGCTCCCTCCCCACATTAACCTTCTCATTTCTGGTAGGCAATTCGAGTACTCAGAGCCTCCCTGGGAGCAAAGTGAATTATCAATCCGACAATACAGAATACCTGCAATGAATCACAGTGAGCAGACCCGGTTCGTCTGATTTACTTTGCTGTCACGTTGGGCTCATTATTGTCACCTTTGATTAATATCACATTTCGGCAGCTTATTATTTTTACAGACGTATTCCACTCCTAAGTCTTCCTTGGTGTTCTGCTAATTCTGAATGATAGTGTGCTCGGTGAAAAACCAGAAAACATCCTCATAGAATGAAATCTCATTCACAGTGGTGGTCAACTTAGTTGATATTGGGGACCTCAAGTGTGGCCCCTAAGATCGCCAAAAGGCTGCACATAATGAACAGTGTATGTCAACTTTTCTCAACCTATTTTTTATCCCAGGAGAACCCTGTAATGGAACCGACCCAGACTGCACTTGAGTACTTCCCCGTTCGAACACCGACAACAGACACCACAGCCGACCATACAAGACTAGATGACACCAGTCTTGAAGTAAACCAGAAAGCAGACTAATTTATTTTAACACAAATACAAGATATATACATGCAAGGGACCAGGGGTGGACTGACAACTCATGGGGCCCCCGGGCAATAGGGGATCATGGGGCCCCTGTGTCCTTGCCCAAACTTAAAGAAGCCTATGAAAAAGGTACCAGGGGCATCTCATGGGGCCCCCTACTGACCCGGGCCCTCGGGCTGTGCCTGAGTTTCTAAACGGTCAGTGCGCCCCTGCACGGGACAAATCCCTCCTCCCTGCATAATGTCACAGGGCGGGGCAATCTACATTTAGTAACAAGCGACACTCAGGTATTCAAACTTCACACCAGCAGACAGTCCCATCAGGAGGGAGGGCTGCTGGAGACACCCTCCACTAAGCTAATACCCATAAACACATACTGTACATCCCATAATAGTTTGCTCCCAAGCCAGAGAAACAATAGAACGATGGGATTCAACCACATAACAGCAAACAATCCACAACCCCCACCCCACCTATCTCCTAGACATGTCTACACAATATTAGGACAGATCACCCTGTCCCCCTAACAGGCACAGGGTGACTTACACATAAGAGGGATATGGGGAGCTGAGACAGGGGTCTCCCCACCTCTCCAAAGTGAGCTGGGTTCCATGGGCCCCCCACCCAAAGTGACTCCCGTCACAAACCCTAGAAATACTTTTCAGGTCACAGGCAACCCTTGCGAAGATGAATTCATTGGTGGCCAGTTGGAGACAATCAGGGCCCAGACAAGAAGTCTGACAAAGAATAGCATACGCTTCTACTCCTGCGCTGGACGATAGACTCCACAGCAACCATAACCACACATAGGATGCCTAGAGGATGCACACCATGCTGCCCTCACCGGACCAAGGGAATCCAAATGAACTGCATGCAAATAAACAAAAAAGAGGGCGCACCGGCCTTGTTCATGACCTTTAAAAATTCATTTATTGCATAAAAGGTGGTGATATACTCAAAAAGGATAAAATATCAAAAGGCACATCAGGTGAAGTACAGCAAGGTCCAGTTAAACTGGATGATATCTGTGTTGGGATTTGTAGACCTCCAAATTTCTGACGCGTTTCGAGGCTTAGCCTCTTCCTTGGAGCCAGTCACGAAGAGGTGGGTGGGAGGGACGGCTGCCCTGGACGCAATGGTTTACTGTAGGGATGGGGGCGCCTTCCTTCTATTATGAGGCTGACAGGAGTAGAGATAGCGCCAGTGATTTTGACAAGCAAGTGACTGCTGGGTCTAAGTGTGCACTCCATGAATGGGGGGGAAGGAGGGCGCAGTTTGGTATCTTTGTGTCAGGGCTGGGCTCCTGGGCATCTTTGTGTCAGGGCTGGGCTCCTGCTACTTAATGAGCAGCTCTTTTCTTTGAGTCCTCAGAAGCCGCTCAGCTGTCGGTTCGTTACTAGCCACTCGTTGTCTCCACAGTGCCTCACATGGATACCATTGCCGGCATCATTATTCCAGCCTACAGGCAGCCCTTTTTGCTATTTTAGCAGCTTAGCTCATTTCCTCCTTTCCTTCGTGTGGTCTATAGTCTCCAGTGGGTTCCTGCCTGGGTTCCTGCGTACAACTCGGTCTGGCTGACTTCTCTTCTGATTCCTGTTCCTGATTTTTGCTGCTGACTACACTGACTTCTGGTTTCCTGACCCCGGTTCGTCTGATTACCCACTCAGGCATCCAATCCCTGGCTTCTGTGTTTGACTACTTTCCTGAACTGTGTTATTTTTGATATTTCATTAAAGGTGTGATTTTACCTAGACTTTCTATCTCTGCCTGGTTTATGGTTCCTGGCACTTTGCTCTGGATGACCTTTTCCCAGCACTGGAAAGGATGGTCCTCTTACAGTGGTGGTCAGAATGCCACCTTTAGAGATAGCAAAAAAAAACATCATTGGTGTCATGACAAGCTCTGCCAAGTGGTGCTGGACCCAAAACTATGTAGGCACAATCAGAAAGAAGGTCCATCAATCACAGCCCAACGAACCCCTAGCAACTTCTGGAGGAATGCTGGTTGAGAATGGCTGATGTATGTAATGCTCAAAATGGTCATATTGGGCATACTACAGGAGATGGTCAGAGAGTGTGGGAATGCTACAGGAGATGGTCAAAGACTGTGGAAATGCTATAGTAGATGGTCAGAGACTGTGGGAATGCTACAGGAGATGGTCAGAGACTGTGGGAATGCCACAGGAGATGGTCAAGGACTGTGGGAATGCTACAGGAGATGGTCAGAGACTGTGGGAATGCTACAGGAGATGATTAGAGACTGTGGGAATGCTACAGGAGATGGTCAGAGACTGTGGGAATGCTACAGGAGATGATTAGAGACTGTGGGAATGCTACAGGAGATGGTCAGAGACTGTGGGAATGCTACAGGAGATGATTAGAGACTGTGGGAATGCTACAAGAGATGGTCAAAGACTGTGGGAATGCTACAGTAGCTGGTCAGAGACTGTGGGAATGCTACAGGAGATAGTCAAAGACTGAGGGAATGCTACAGTAGATGGTCAGAGACTGTGGGAATGCTACAGGAGATGATTAGAGACTTTGGGAATGCTACAGGAGATGGTCAAAGACTGTGGGAATGCTACAGGAGATGATTAGAGACTTTGGGAATGCTACAGGAGATGGTCAGAGACTGTGGGAATGCTACAGGAGATGGTCAGAGACTGTGGGAATGCTACAGTAGCTGGTCAGAGACTGTGGGAATGCTACAGGAGATGATTAGAGACTTTGGGAATGCTACAGGAGATGGTCAGAGACTGTGGGAATGCTACAGGAGATGGTCAAAGATTGTGGGAATGCTACAGGAGATGGTCAAAGACTGTGGGAATGCTACAGGAGATGGTCAAAGACTGTGGGAATGCTACAGGAGATGGTCAGCGACTGTGGGAATGCTACAGTAGATGGTCAGAGACTGTGGGAATGCTACAGGAGATAGTCAAAGACTGAGGGAATGCTACAGTAGATGGTCAGAGACTGTGGGAATGCTACAGGAGATGGTCAAAGACTGTGGGAATGCTACAGGTGGGGTTGGAAACTAGGAATATGCTATAGGACAGGGGTGGCAAACTCAGTTTCAATAGTATCAGCATTATGGTTGCCCTCGAAGGGCCAGTTGTTTCTGTAAGACTAGCTCTTTCACCAACGCTGTGTGCAGGACCCCCCAAAGGTGTGAACTTAGCATTACTCTTCGTTCTGTAGAAAGTTTTATTGTTAAAGGCGATACCATTGGCGTACGAGCCATTCGCACTCAAGTGTGTTCTGGCGTGTTCTAACTTTCACTCGCCTGGGTCACAGACCAGTGGACTCAGCCTTTACAGAGTAGTAGAAGAAATATCACGTGCGTGTTGCACTGCTGGAGGAAAATGAGGGACAGGAATCTGGAACGGAGGGCTAACATCAAAATTGGTGAAACTTTAGCTCCGTTACAACAGGCTCATGGTGAACCTTCCATGAAGATATCAAGTCTTTTTGAGGCAGAGGCTGTTTAACACCTTCCAGCCCGGCCTAAAGCAGACTGACGGAACACTCGCCGTTGTGACTGGGCATCATATGACGTCCTGTCAAAACGAGCCTCTCACGCGGTCGCGGGGCCACGCAGTGGCGCGATCTGTCACCGGCTGTGTGCACAGGACACAGCCAATGACATGTCACTACGCCGGCGCTTTACCAGTGTCATGTGACTGTCACCAATCACAGCAGATCACATGTCCATTGTATACAATGGATGGCTTCCTGTCATGCCATCCATTGTATATAATTATATTGGTCAAGGGAGTCACATGATACAGACAGGGCCAATCACAGCTCATCTGTATCATGTGATCAGCTTTGCCCAATCACAGCTAATCACAACAAAAGACTGAATGAATCAGTTTCCTTCAGTAACAATGATTGCAAATATCAATGAAATACACGAGTATTAGCAATCATACTGTGTGAAAAAAAAAAATCCTGATCACTTGCCCAGAGTAGTGCAATGTTACTATGGTAACACTGTACTGCTTTGTGCTGAAAAATAAAACAGTAAAAAAAAAAAAAAAAAAAATACATTTAAAAATAATAGAAACATTTGAAAATAAAAATACTATTTTTAATATTATTATTGTTATTATTATTTTCACCAAAGAAATGTAGCAGAATACATTTTGACCAAAATTTATGAAGAAATGTTATTTATTTAAAAAAAAAACAGAAACGAAGAAAAGTGCATTTTTTTTTTCAAGTTTCAGGTGTTTTTTGTTTTATTTAGCAAAAAAAAAAAAAAATCAGTGGTGATTAAATACCACCAATGAAAGCTCTATTTGTGTGAAAAAAATGATAAAAATTTCATATGGGTACAGTGTTGCATGACCGCGCAATTTTCATTCAAAGTGTGAGAGCGCTGAAAGCTGAAAATTTGCCTGGGCAGGAAGGAGGTATAAGTGCCCGGTATTGAAAATGTTAAGGAGGGGCAGGAACAGGGGTGGACTGACAACTCATGGGGCCCCCGGGCAATAGGGGATCATGGGGCCCCTGTGTCCTTGCCCACACTCAAAGCACATCCAAAAAAGCCTATAAAAGGTACAAGGGGCATTTCATGGGGCCCCCTACTGACCCTGGACCCTCGGGCAGTGCCCGAGTGCTCGAATGGTCAGTCCGCCCCTGGGCAGGAAGATGTCCGCGATGACGCAAGAAGTAGGCAGCCAAAAACACAAAGGACGGATGCAACAAGTGGATCTCTGGCCTGACATGTGGATTCTCCAACACGACAATGCTCCTGCACATGATGCTTTAAGTGTTTGCGAGTTCCTGGGCCAGAAATCCATTCTGAAACTCAACCAACCGCCTTATTCCCCCGACTTAGCACCCTGAGACTTTTGCCTGTCTCCAAAATGTAAAAAATGCCTTAATAGGACACAGATAGGATGACATCCCGGACATCCAGCGTGCCGTGGCAAAGATCTGAAAAACGAATTCCAGGATTGTTTCTGGTAGTGGCACCATCACCTAGAAAAGTGTGTTGCTTCGCAAGGGGACGACTTTGAAAGTGACAACAGCCATCAGTGTATAGGTAAGCCAACATTTTCTTACAGTCCAGGATTTCATTCCAGAATTGCTTACCCCCCCCCGGCAGGTTCCGTCCGTGATCTCTGTTTCTGCCCCGCTTTCCTTCTGTAATGAAAGATGAGCATCCTGCCTCTTACTGCAGTGCATCTCCCCCATACCAATTGCCCTTGAGAATCGTATTGGAGTATTGACAGCCACGCTGCGGCATGAGCATAATAATCTCCCGGCGATCAATCCTATCAAAATCAATGGCATGCTGCTGGAATCGATGGCATGCTTTATGTGGAAGAACACGTTATTGATTGCATTGCATCTGCTTCCCGGCGCATCACCAACGCGGCGATGAAAAGCGCGGAATCCAGATTCCCAAGCGGCGGTTTTGCAGCAGCAGTAGAAGACCAATCAGACCGCTGGTTCTCCCATTGTTCCACCAACAGAAGACGGCTGCAAGTTGCCTCTTTGTCCGTACAAATGACCAGGAATGTAGGCCACCAGTCAGACCGCTGGTTCTCCCATTGTTCCACCAACAGAAGACGGCTGCAAGTTGCCTCTTTGTCCGTACAAATGACCTGGAATGTAGGCCACCAATAAGACCGCTGGTTCTCCCATTGTTCCACCAACAGAAGACGGCTGCAAGTTGCCTCTTTGTCCGTACAAATGACCAGGAATGTAGGCCACCAATAAGACCGCTGGTTCTCCCATTGTTCCACCAACAGAAGACGGCTGCAAGTTGCCTCTTTGTCCGTACAAATGACCAGGAATGTAGGCCACCAATAAGACCGCTGGTTCTCCCATTGTTCCACCAACAGAAGACGGCTGCAAGTTGCCTCTTTGTCCGTACAAATGACCAGGAATGTAGGCCACCAGTCAGACCGCTGGTTCTCCCATTGTTCCACCAACAGAAGATGGCTGTAAATTGCCTCTTTGTATGTACAAATGACCAGGAATGTTGGCCTACATTCCTGGTCATTTGTACATACAAAGAGGCAACTTGCAGCCGTCTTCTGTTGGTGGATCGATTGGAGAACCAGCGGTCTGACTGGTGGCCTACATTCCAGGTCATTTGGACAGGGACTGCAAGATGAATACGAGGACCTCCTGCAGCAAATCAATGACAGCGATGACCAAAGGAAGACCTTTCCTGTAGATGGCGATGACCGGACAGCTTGGCGTGCATGGAATCATCTACACCAGGATGCATTCAATGTCGTGTAAATGGCAATGAACAATTCTCTTCAGTTTTCCATAAAATATTGATTCACCTTTTTGTCTCTTGGTGCTGCTGGTCTCCTACGTCTTTTTTCCAGACACCGATGGTCTCCAAGTTGCAACCCTTTACTTGCATTTATTCAGCCCCTGGGGCATTATTCTCCCCACATATATAATGGACTATTCCTTCTACTGATACCAGCCACGAGGCTCTATTCCTTCCAGTGACACCAATGATGGGGCACTATTCCTTCCACCAATACTAACGATGGGGTACCAATGATGGGGCACTATTCCTCCCACTGACACCAATGATGGGGCACTATTCCTCCCACTGACACCAATGATGGGGCACTATTCCTCCCACTGATACCAATGATGGGGCACTATTCCTCCCACTGACACCAATGATGGGGCACTATTCCTCCCACTGACACCAATGATGGGGCACTATTCCTCCCACTGATACCAATGATGGGGCACTATTCCTCCCACTGACACCAATGATGGGGCACTATTCCTCCCACTGACACCAATGATGGGGCACTATTCCTTCCACCAATACTAACGATGGGGCACCAATGATGGGGCACTATTCCTCCCACTGACACCAATGATGGGGCACTATTCCTCCCACTGACACCAATGATGGGGCACTATTCCTTCCACCAATACTAACGATGGGGCACCAATGATGGGGCACTATTCCTCCCACTGACACCAATGATGGGGCACTATTCCTCCCACTGATACCAATGATGGGGCACTATTCCTCCCACTGACACCAATGATGGGGCACTATTCCTTCCACCAATACTAACGATGGGGCACCAATGATGGGGCACTATTCCTCCCACTGACACCAATGATGGGGCACTATTCCTCCCACTGATACCAATGATGGGGCACTATTCCTCCCACTGACACCAATGATGGGGCACTATTCCTCCCACTGACACCAATGATGGGGCACTATTCCTTCCACCAATACTAACGATGGGGCACCAATGATGGGGCACTATTCCTCCCACTGACACCAATGATGGGGCACTATTCCTCCCACTGACACCAATGATGGGCACTATTCCTCCCACTGACACCAATGATGGGGCACTATTCCTTCCACCAATACTAACGATGGGGCACCAATGATGGGGCACTATTCCTCCCACTGACACCAATGATGGGGCACTATTCCTCCCACTGATACCAATGATGGGGCACTATTCCTCCCACTGACACCAATGATGGGGCACTATTCCTCCCACTGACACCAATGATGGGGCACTATTCCTCCCACTGACACCAATGATGGGGCACTATTCCTCCCACTGATACCAATGATGGGGCACTATTCCTCCCACTGATACCAATGATGGGGCACTATTCCTCCCACTGATACCAGTGATGGGGTACTATTCCTCCCACTTACACCAATGATGGGGCACTATTCCTCCCACTGATACCAATGATGGGGCACTATTCCTCCCACTGATACCAATGATGGGGCACTATTCCTTCTACTGACACCAATGATGGGGCACTATTCTTCCCACTGACACCAATGATGGGGCACTATTTCTCCCACTGATACCAATGATGGGGCACTATTCCTCCCACTGATACCAATGATGGGGCACTATTCCTCCCACTGACACCAATGATGGGGCACTATTTCTCCCACTGATACCAATGATGGGGCACTATTCCTCCCACTGATACCAATGATGGGGCACCATTCCTTCCAGTGACACCAATGATGGGGCACTATTCCTTCCAGTGACACCAATGAGGAGCCAGTACACCTGTGCAAAACTAAAGGGGAGGAGGCAGTACACCTGTTGAAGACTGAAGGAGAAGAGCCAGTACACCTGTGCAAGACTGAAGGGGAGGAGCCGATACACCTTTGCAAAACTGAAGGGGAGGAGCCGGTACACCTGTGCAAGACTGAAAGGGAGGAGCCAGTACACCTGTACAAGACTGAAGGGGAGGAGCCAGTGTACCTGTGTAAGACTGAAGGGGAGGAGCCGGTACACATGTGCAAGACTGAAACGGAGGAGCCGGTACACCTGTACAAGACTGAAGGGGAGGAGCCGGTACACCTGTGCAAGACTGAATGGGAGGAGCCAGTACACCTGTACAAGACTGAAGGGGAGAAGCCGGTACACCTGTGCAAGATTGAAGGGGAGGAGCCGGTACACCTGTGCAAGACTGAAGGGGAGGAATCGGTACACCTGTGCAAGACTGAAGGGGAGGAGCTGGTACACTTGTGCAAAACTGAAGAGGAGGAGCCGGTACAACTGTGCAAGACTAAAGGGAAAGAGCCGGTACACCTGGGCAAGACTGAAGGGGAGGAGCCGGTACACCTGAGCAAGACTGAAGGGGAGGAGCTGGTACACCTGGGCAAGACTGAAGGGGAGGAGCCGGTACACCCGGGCAAGACTAAAGGGGAGGAGCCGGCACACCTGGGTAAGACTGAAGGGGAGGAGCCAATACACCTGTGCAAGACGGAAGGGGAGGAGCCAGTACACCTGTGCAAGACTGAAGGGGAGGAGCCAATACACTTGTGCAAAACTGAAGGGGAGGAGCAGGTACTCCTGTACAAGACTGAAGGGGAGGGGCCGGTACACCTGTGCAAGACTAACGGGGAGGAGCCGGTACACCTGTGCAATACTAAAGGGGAGGACCCGGTACACCTGTGCAAGACTGGAGGGGAGGAGCCGGTACACCTGTGCAATACTAAAGGGGAGGAGCCGGTACACCTGTGCAAGACTGGAGGGGAGGCCAGAGCTCTACCTAAAGCTTCTATGATCCAGAACGGATTTTGATCTTCTTGTATGTAGTGGAAGTTGATCACACACATGAGATGCTGATCTTTAGATCTCGGATTATCTGCAGAATGCTGATTGCAGGGGGATGTCCCTCTCCTCGATGTCCGATTTGTAGAATAAATGTCTCTCCCTGATCATTTACGTGCCGGTGACACCAGACGAAGTACGCTTCTCCTTGAATTACAAATTCCATTCTTTCCAGAGGGACGTCACCATAGTCTGGTTGTGTTCGGATCTTCGGGTCTATGAGTTCCAACACGGGAGACACAATGAATTCCACGCTGGACGGCCGCATTTCATCCAAATCTGCCTGAGATGATTCCAGTAAAGGAGGAGATACACGTGGATTTATTTGTCCTTCTGTAATAAAAGGGTGCAAACAGCAATAGAGAGTTCACCGGTCTGACTGCATTAACCCCCCCCTTCCCCCCGATGGACTGGAGCAATTCTTACATTTCCTCTATGGACCTCTTTATTCAGCCATATCTCTGTCATCACTAAAGAGAACAAAGTAATACACAGATTGGTTTTTAGCACTCATTTACACTTTCTTTGATTTGAACGCACATTAACCTACGGCTTCAACATGCATTTTGTATCTGATGCTTTGCTTATGATTTTTTTTAAGCTTTAAAAGCCCCGTGTGTGTTGATTTTCTGTTTGTTTTAAAAGGGCCCGGCCTGGTTGGAGATGTTGCAGAGGTTAGAGATGTTGCGGAGATTGGAGATGCTGCGGAGGTTGGAGATGTTGCGGATGTTGGAGATGTTGCGGAGGTTGGAGATGTTGCGGAGGTTGGAGATGTTGCGGATGTTGGAGATGTTGCGGAGGTTGGAGATGTTGCGGAGATTGGAGATGCTGCGGAGGTTGGAAGTGTTGCGGAGGTTGGAGATGTTGTGGAGGTTGGAGATGTTGTGGAGGTTGGAGATGTTGCAGAGGTTGGAGGTGTTGCGGAGGTTGGAGATGTTGTGGAGGTTGGAGATGTTGCGGTGGTTGGAGATGTTGCGGAGGTTGGAGATGTTGCAGAGGTGGGAGATGTTACGGAGGTTGGAGGTGTTGCGGAGGTTGGAGTTGTTGCGGCGGTTGGAGATGTTGCGGAGGTTGGAGATGTTGCGACGGTTGGAGATGTTGCGGAGGTTGGAGATGTTGCGGAGGTTGGAGGTGTTGCGGAGGTTGGAGATGTTGCGGAGGTTGGAGATGTTGCAGAGGTTGGAGGTGTTGCGGAGATTGGAGATGTTGCGGAGGTTGGAGGTGTTGCAGAGGTTGGAGATGTTGCGGAGGTTGGAGGTGTTGCGGAGGTGAAGTCTACAAGATTTGGACAGCGATTGGATTTGGGGTTGAAAGGACAGATGGAAGTCTAGGATTACACCTAGTACCCCGGCATGAGGGGAGGGGCTGATGGTTGTATTATTGATCTTGATGGAGAAGTTGGGGGGAGGGGGCACGGGCTGGGGGGAATACTAAGAGCTCAGTTCTGGAAAGATTTAGTTTGAAGAAGTGGAGTGACATCCATGCCGATATGTCACTTAGTAGGTTAGTAATGTGAAAGGAGACTGAAGGGGCGAGGTGAGGGGGAGACTGAAGGGGCAAGGTGTGGTGGAGAATGAAGGGTTGAGTTGTGGAGGAGACTGAAGGGGCGAGGTGTGGAGGAGACTGAAGGGGTGAGGTGTGGAGGAGACTGAAGGGGCGAGATGAGGGGGAGACTGAAGGGGCGAGGTGTGGAGAAGACTGAAGGGGCGAGGTGAGGGCGAGACTGAAGGGGCGAAGTGAGGAGGAGACTGAAGGGGCGAGGTGTGGAGGAGACTGAAGGGGAGATAGTGTGGAGGAGACTGAAGGGGTGAGGTGTGGAGGAGACTGAAGGGCTGAGGTGAGGGGGAGACTGAAGGGGCGAGGTGAGGAGGAGACTGAAGGGGCGAGGTGTGGAGGAGACTGAAGGGGAGATAGTGTGGAGGAGACTGAAGGGGTGAGGTGTGGAGGAGACTGAAGGGGTGAGGTGTGGAGGAGACTGAAGGGGTGAGGTGTGGAGGAGACTGAAGGGGTGAGGTGTGGAGGAGACTGAAGGGGTGAGGTGAGGAGTAGAAAGATAGATTTGTGTGTCATCAGCATAGAGATGGTACTGGAAGCCATGGGAGTTTATCAAGTATGATATTTATTGTGAACGGACACTTTACTTATGATATTTGCATGATTTCGCTATATCTGTCACAGTATTTGTGTGTGTTTTTTTTTACATGTATATTAACACTAGGAGTAGCACCCTTGATTTGATTTTTTAGAGTTTTAGCACACTTTGTGGGGCTGCTGATAGTAGGTACACTTAATTGGGTGTACGCCCCTTTTTTAGTTTATTAACCATTTTAGTTAGTGACGGGGGCTTTGATTGGCATTCAGAGTGCTTTAAAAAAAAGTGTGTCCAATGCCACATTTTGAAGCAAGTGTAAACAAGTCCTAATATACACTATATTGCCCAAAGTATTATCCCCGTCCTCCATATCATGTGATTCAGGTGTTCCAATCCCCTCCATATCATGTGATTCAGGTGTTCCAATCCCCTCCATATCATGTGATTCAGGTGTTCCAATCCCCTCCATATCATGTGATTCAGGTGTTCCAATCCCCTCCATATCATGTGATTCAGGTGTTCCAATCCCCTCCATATCATGTGATTCAGGTGTTCCAATCCCCTCCATATCATGTGATTCAGGTGTTCCAATCCCCTCCCAATCATGTGATTCAGGTGTTCCAATCCCTTCCATATCATGTGATTCAGGTGTTCCAATCCCCTCCCAATCATGTGATTCAGGTGTTCCAATCCCCTCCACATCATGTGATTCAGGTGTTCCAATCCCCTCCCAATCATGTGATTCAGGTGTTCCAATCCCCTCCCAATCATGTGATTCAGGTGTTCCAATCCCCCCCATATCATGTGATTCAGGTGTTCCAATCCCCTCCATGGACACAGGTGTATACAATCAAGCCCCTAGGCATGCAGACTGCTTCTACAAACATTGGTGTAAGAATGGGTCGCTCTCAGGAGCTCAGTGACTCCAAGCGTGGTCCCGTGATAGGTGGCCACCTGTGCAATAAGTCCATCCGGGACATTTCCTGGCTACTAAATATTCCACGCTCAACTGTTAGTGGGATTATAACAAAGTGGAAGCAACTGGGAACAACAGCCACTCAGCCACCAAGTGGTGGGCCACGTCACATGGCAGAGTGGGGTCAGCGCATGCTGAAGCGCACAGTGCCCAGAAGTCACCAACTGTCTGCAGAGTCAATAGCTAAAGACCTCCAAACTTGGTGTGGCCTTCAGATGAGCCCAACAACAGTGCGTAGAGAGCTTCATGGAATGGGTTTCCATGGCCGAGCAGCTGCATCCAAGCCTTCCATCACCAAGTGCAATGCAAAGCGTCGGATGCCATGGTGTAAAGCACGCCGCCACTGGACTCTAGAGCAGAGGAGACGTGTTCTCTGGAGTGACCAATCACGCTTCTCTAGCAACCCGATGGACGTGTCTAGGTTTGGCGGTTGCCAGGAGAACGGTACTTGCCTGACTGCATTGTGCCAAGTGTACAGTTTGGTGATGGGGGGGATTATGGTGTGGGGTTGCTTTTCAGGGGTTGGGTTTGGCCCCCTAGTTCCAGTGAAGGGAACTCTTAAGGCGACATTTTGGACAATTTCATGCTCCCAGCTTTGTGGGAGGAGTTTGGGGATGGCCCCTTCCTGTTCCAACATGACTGCCCCCCCAGTGCACAAAGCAAGGTCCATAAAGACACGGAGGAGCCAGTTTGGGGTGGAGGAACTTGACTGTCCTGCACAGAGTCCTGACCTCAACCCCATAGAACACCTTTGGGATGAATTAGAGTGGAGACTGCGAGCCAGGCCTCCTCCCCCGACATCAGTGCCTGACCTGACAAATGTGCTTCTGGAAGAATGGTCCAACCTTCCCATAGACACCCTCCTAAACCTTGTGGACGGCCTTCCCAGAAGAGTTGAAGCTGTTATAGCTGCAAAGGGCGGGGCCAACTCAATATTTAACCCTACGGACTAAGACTGGGGGGCCATGAAAGGTCATGTGTGTGGAAAGGGCGGGGCCAACTCAATATTGAACCCTACGGACTATGACTGGGGGGCCAGTAAAGGTCATGTGTGTGGGAAGGGCGGGGCCAACTCAATATTGAACCCTATGGGCTAAGACTGGGGGGGCCATTACAGGTCATGTGTGTGGAAAGGGCGGGGCCAACTTAATATTGAACCCTACGGACTAAGACTGGGGGGCCATTAAAGGTCATGTGTGTGGAAAGGCCGGCGGCCCAATACTTGGGGCAATATAGTGTATTTCATTGTTTACATTGTTTTTAGGACATTTTAGCTCTGCTATCCTTCTTTCCTATTTGTCCCGAACACCAGGAAGGTAGCTGCATATAACCCAACTGGTAATGATGTAAACAAACAGATTTTCCCGGTAAGGCCGGCCATACATGAGTCGAAATTCAACCGATTTTTTGCCCGAAAATCGGACCTAAGAATTGTCGGCTGATTTTCACTCTGTTAGTGGGGTCAATGGCACCGGCCGATCTTTGTGGTTCCTCCCCTTTTCGGTGATCAGGCATGTTGGAAAATTTGTGAAAAACAACCGATTTTTGACTCAATGATGGTGAAATCATACAATCGTTTTTCCGAAAAGAATATGCGCATGAGCCGTGACCTGGAAGGAACAGAAGTTTTGCCTGTTCTATGGGGTGAACTTACGTCTAAAATCCTTTTTTTCTGTACTTGCTGAAAATGTTCTCAGCCTGAAAATGAAAACTAATCTATGGACTGGTGAACCGGATATCGTATGTACAGTGGGGATGGAAAGTTTGGGCACCCCAGCTAAAAATTTGTATTAATGTGCATAAAGAAGCCAAGGAAAGATGGAAAAATCTCCAAAAGGCATCAAATTACAGATTAGACATTCTTATAATATGTCAACAAAAGTTAGATTTTATTTCCATCATTTACACTTTCAAAATAACAGAAACCATAAAATGGCGTCTGCAAAAGTTTGGGCACCCTGCAGAATTTATAGCATGCACTGCCCCCTTTGCCAAGCTGAGACCTGCCAGTGTCATGGATTGTTCTCAATCATCGTCTGGGAAGACCAGGTGATGTCAATCTCAAAGGTTTTAAATGCCCCGACTCATCTGACCTTGCCCCAACAATCAGCACCATGGGTTCTTCTAAGCAGTTGTCTAGAAAACTGAAACTGAAAATAGTTGACGCTCACAAAGTCAATATCCTCTGTTCGGAATGTAATTAAGAAATGGAAGTCATCAGGAACAGTGGAAGTTAAAGTAAGAGCTGGAAGACCAAGAAAAATATAAGACAGAACAGCTCGCAGGATTGTGAGAAAAACAATTCAAAACCCACGTTTGACTGCACGATCCCTCCAGAAAGATCTGGCAGACACTGGAGTTGTGGTCACTATTCCACTATAAAGAGATACTTGTACAAATATGGTCTTCATGGAAGAGTCATCAGAAGAAAACCTCTTCTACGTCCTCACCACAAAAATCATCGTTTGAACTTTGCAAATGAACATATAGACAAGCCTGATGCATTTTGGAAACAAGTTCTGTGGACCGATGAGGTTAAAATTGAACTTTTTGGCCGGAATGAGCAAAGGTACGTTTGGAGAAGAAGGGGCACAGAATTTAATGAAAAGAACCTCTGTCCAACTGTTAAGCATGGGGTTGGATCAATCATGCTTTGGGGTTGTGTTGCAGCCAGTGGCACAGGGAACATCTCACGAGTAGAAGGAAAAATGGATTCAATAAAATTTCAGCAAATTTTGGATGGTAACTTGATGCCATCTGTGAAAAAGCTGAAGTTAAAGAGAGGATGGCTTCTACAAATGGATAATGATCCTAAACACACCTCGAAATCCACGGGGGATTACATCAAGAGGCGTAAACTGAAGGTTTTGCCATGGCCTTCACAATCTCCTGACCTCAACATCATTGAAAATCTATGGATAGACCTTAAAAGAGCCGTGCGTGACAGACAGCCCAGAAATCTCAAAGAACTGGAAGACTTTTGTAGGGAAGAATGGGCAAAGATACCTCAAACAAGAATTGAAAGACTCTTGGCTGGCTACAAAAAGCGTTTACAAGCTGTGATACTTGCCAAAGGGGGCAGTACAAGATATTAACTCTGCAGGGGGCCCAAACGTTTGCAGACGCCATTTTTTTGTTTTCTGTTATTTTGAAAGTGTAAATGATGGAAATAAAATCTAACTTTTGTTGACATATTATAAGAATGTCTAATCTGTAATTTGATGCCTTTTGGAGACTTTTCCATCTTTCCTTGGCTTCTTTATGCACATTAATACACATTTTTAGCTGGGGTGCCCAAACTTTCCATCCCCACTGTACTCTCCAGCGCCTCAGGATATGCACAGCCAAAAGGGAAGCCAAGGGTACCAGGACAGCGACAACCAAAGGAAATGCTTCAGGGGTGCAGCCCTCCTCAGACAGGGAAATCAGCCAATGGATAGAGAGAAAACAGGAGGCGCACACACCTAGTGCATTATCCAAGGTTTATTGTAGGAGTGAAATAATAAAAACATACTCACAGACGAAGCATGTATCTAAAAAGCATAGAAAAATGACAATGGCCACAACGGCGGACAAGGTGTTCTCACTGTCAGTGCGGTCAAATGGCTGACGCATTTCGGGGACGAATCCCTTTCCTCAGAGCTGATGACCAACCTCTGATGCTGATGTATGATGTATGGAAAGTAAGAGCCTCGCTGTTGATGATCAACAACAGTTGCTGTTGTGGCCATTTCTATGCTTTTTAGATACATGCTTCGTCTGTGAGTATGTTTTTATTATTTCACTCCTACAATAAACCTTGGATAATGCACTAGGTGTGTGTGCCGCCTGTTTTCTCTCTATCCTATGGACGGGTGAATTCGTATTACGGTTTTGTCCTTGGGTTTAGTTATCCTTTTTTTTATCTCTTTTCATCTGGGAGTTACAAAAAAAAAACAAAAACAAACAGATATCTGAATAATCCATTTATGTTTTATTACTCTGTTCTTCTATGAGCCCCGAGTGCCGTGCCGGGGAGAACCTAACACGCCGCGGGGAGAACCTAACACACCGCGGGGAGAACCTAACACGCCGCGGGGAGAACCTATCACGCCGCGGGGAGAACCCAACGCCGTTCACTTTATCTGCTGACATTCGTTGATCAGCCACATTGATATATAAATGAGCGAATGGGGAGAGAATAAAAATGTCTACATAACACCCTCGCTATCAATTATACCAACGCGCTGACATTTTATGTTGTGTATTTGTACATATCAGTAAAATGTCACTTTGGGAAAATAACATTGTGCCCCCCCTCCCCACCCCCCCTCACCCCCACCGCCTCAGTTCCCTCTTATCTGCCGTACAGTTTATTGCTCGCATGACGGCAATCTTGTCCAAGCTGTTTGCTTTTGATTTTCATATTTAATATGCAGATTAGATTTCAGATTTGATTCAATTTCCGGCGCAATTATTCGTCGGGATTTGATTGCCCTAATTATTTGTCACTTGCGTATGTAAAACCGCACGACCAGTCTTGGCATTTCTCATGGATGGCTTTCTAAACTCTGATTAGGAAGTTTTACTGTGTAGCAAAGAGGAGTTCCAGGCAGGGCTGGGGGCAAGGGGCGGGCGGGAGGGCCGGGGACAAGGTGCGGGCGGAAGGGCCGGGGACAAGGGGCAGGCGGGAGGGCTGGGGACAAGG
Source organism: Staurois parvus (assembly GCF_062004578.1). NCBI lineage: Eukaryota > Metazoa > Chordata > Amphibia > Anura > Ranidae > Staurois > Staurois parvus. The sequence continues at coordinate 231,960 of NW_028319927.1, forward strand.
GGCAGGCGGGAGGGCCGGGGACAAGGGGCGGATGGGAGGGCCGGCAACAAGGGGTGGTGGGAGGGCCGGGGACAAGGGGCTGGCGGGAGGGCTGGGGACAAGGAGTGGGCGGGAGTGCCGGGGACAAGGGACAGGTGGGAGGGGTGGGGAAAAGTGGCAGGGACAAGTGGCAGGTGGGAGGGCTGGGGCCAAGGGGCGAGCGGGATTGCCGGGGTTAAGGGACGGACGGGAGGGGTGGGAACAAGGGGCGGGCAGGAGGGCCGGGGACAAGGGGTGGGAGGGAGGGCCGAGGATAAGGGGTGGAGGGAGGGCCGGGGACAAGGGGCAGGTGGGAGGTGCAGCTGCCCTGGGCACAATGGTTTACTATAGAAGGGATGGGGGTGCCTTCAAGGCTGACAGGAGTAGTGACAGCGGCAGTGATTTTGACAAGTGAGTTTTTGGGGGGTGTTCTGTTTCTCCAATCTAAGCACTGATAGTGTGATCTCTGTAACTTACATCTATGATGAGATAGCGATAACTCCAATCTTAGTTGAATATCACAGGCAGTGATTCGATCCAGAAGACATCTTGTAGATCTTGTAAAGTCTATTCCATAAATTGAGAGAATCTTACAACAATGAACATTCGATAGGTCAAAAGATCATAATGTTTCCTGCTTCATGACATGAGGCTAGAGCTGCAATGCATTACTGGGAAAAGGGGAGGGGCTATCTATACAGCATTAACTAAACCAGAGGAAAGGGAGGAGCAGAAACAAAATATAGAAACACTTAAAGGCATATGACAGTCATGTGAAACATGACAAGGGTTTTGGTAATTTTTTTTTTCTTTCTTTAACTTTTTTTGTCTGAGGATTGATCTATGTTTTTCCCAAGCATGTCTGCAGTCATTTCTCTGCAATGGTCTCCAAACTGTGACCAATGTGCTAGATTTGGCCCTTTGCTTGCTTTTGTCTGGCCCTTGGGGCATTAATCCTTCCACTGACACCAGTGATGGGGCACTATTCCTCCCACTGACACCAATGATGGGGCACTATCCCTCCCACTGATACCAATGAGGGGGCACTATCCCTCCCACTGACACCAATGATGGAGCACTATTCCTCCCACTGACACCAATGATGGGGCACTATTCCTCCCAATGACACCAATGATGGGGCACTATCCCTCCCACTGATACCAATGAGGGGGCACTATCCCTCCCACTGACACCAATGATGGGGCACTATTCCTCCCACTGACACCAATGATGGGGCACTATTCCTCCCACTGACACCAATGATGGGGCGCTATTCCTCCCACTGACACCAATGATGGGACACTATTCTTCCCACTGACACCAACGATAGGGCACTATCCCTCCCACTGACACCAATGATGGAGCACTATTCCTCCCACTGACACCAATGATGGGGCACTATTCCTCCCACTGATACCAATGATGGGGCGCTATTCCCCCCACTGACACCAATGATGGGGCACTATTCCTCCCACTGACACCAATGATGGGGCGCTATTCCTCCCACTGACACCAATGATGGGACATTATTCCTCCCACTGACACCAATGATGGGGCACTATTCCTCCCACTGATACCAATGATGGGGCACCATTCCTCCCACTGATACCAATGATGGGGCACTATTCCTCCCACTGATACCAATGATGGGGCACTATTCCTCCCACTCACACCAATGATGGAGCACTATTCCTCCCACTGACACCAATGATGGGGTACTATTCCTCCCACTGATACCAATGATGGGACACTATTCCTCCCACTGATACCAATGATGGGGCACTATTCCTCCCACTCACACCAATGATGGAGCACTATTCCTCCCACTGATACCCATTGGTATGAGTGGGAGGAATAGTGCCCCATCATTGGTGTCAGTGGGAGGAATAGTGCCCCATCATTGGTGTCAGTGGGAGGAATAGTGCCCCATCATTGGTGTCAGTGGGAGGAATAGTGCCCCATCATTAGTATCAGTGGGAGGAATAGTGCCCCATCATTGGTGTCAGTGGAAGGAATAGTGCCCCATCATTGGTATGAGTGGGAGGAATAGTGCCCCATCATTGGTGTCAGTGGAAGGAATAGTGCCCCATGATTGTTATGAGTGGGAGGAATAGTGCCCCATCATTGGTATGAGTGGGAGGAATAGCGCCCCATCATTGGTATGAGTGGGAGGAATAGTGCCCCATCATTGGTGTCAGTGGGAGGAATAGTGTCCCATCGTTGGTATCAGTGGGAGGAATAGTGCCCCATCATTGGTATGAGTGGGAGGAATAGTGCCCCATCATTGGTGTCAGTGGGAGGAATAGTGTCCCATCGTTGGTATCAGTGGGAGGAATAGTGTCCCATCATTGGTGTCAGTGGGAGGAATAGTGCCCCATCATTGGTATCAGTGGGAGGAATAGTGCCCCATCATTGGTGTCAGTGGGAGGAATAGTGCCCCATCATTGGTGTCAGTGGGAGGAATAGTGCCCCATCATTAGTATCAGTGGGAGGAATAGTGCCCCATCATTGGTGTCAGTGGAAGGAATAGTGCCCCATCATTGGTGTCAGTGGGAGGAATAGTGCCCCATCATTGGTATGAGTGGGAGGAATAGTGCCCCATCATTGGTATGAGTGGGAGGAATAGTGCCCCATCATTGGTGTCAGTGGGAGGAATAGTGCCCCATCATTGGTATCAGTGGGAGGAATAGTGCCCCATCATTGGTATCAGTGGGAGGAATAGTGCCCCATCATTGGCGTTAGTGGGAGGAATAGTGTCCCATCGTTGGTGTCAGTGGGGGGAGGAATAGTGCCCCATCATTGGTGTCAGTGGGAGGAATAGTGCCCCATCATTAGTATCAGTGGGAGGAATAGTGCCCCATCATTGGTGTCAGTGGGAGGAATAGTGCCCCATCATTGGTATGAGTGGGAGGAATAGTGCCCCATCATTGGTATGAGTGGGAGGAATAGTGCCCCATCATTGGTGTCAGTGGGAGGAATAGTGCCCCATCATTGGTATGAGTGGGAGGAATAGTGCCCCATCATTGGTGTCAGTGGGAGGAATAGTGCCCCATCATTGGTATGAGTGGGAGGAATAGTGCCCCATCATTGGTATCAGTGGGAGGAATAGTGCCCCATCATTGGTGTCAGTGGGAGGAATAGTGCCCCATCATTGGTATCAGTGGGAGGAATAGTGCCCCATCATTGGTATCAGTGGGAGGAATAGTGCCCCATCATTGGCGTTAGTGGGAGGAATAGTGCCCCATCATTGGTGTCAGTGGGGGGAGGAATAGTGCCCCATCGTTGGTGTCAGTGGGGGGAGGAATAGTGCCCCATCGTTGGTGTCAGTGGGGGGAGGAATAGTGCCCCATCGTTGGTGTCAGTGGGGGGAGGAATAGTGCCCCATCGTTGGTGTCAGTGGGGGGAGGAATAGTGCCCCATCGTTGGTGTCAGTGGGAGGAATAGTGTCCCATGATTGGTGTCAGTGGGAGGAATAGTGCCCCATCATTGGTGTCAGTGGGAGGAATAGTGCCCCATCATTGGCGTTAGTGGGAGGAATAGTGTCCCATCGTTGGTGTCAGTGGGGGGAGGAATAGTGCCCCATCGTTGGTGTCAGTGGGGGGAGGAATAGTGCCCCATCGTTGGTGTCAGTGGGGGGAGGAATAGTGCCCCATCGTTGGTGTCAGTGGGGGGAGGAATAGTGCCCCATCGTTGGTGTCAGTGGGGGGAGGAATAGTGCCCCATCGTTGGTATTAGTGACACAAATGATGGGTCACTATTCCTCCCACTGACACCAATGATACTTACCTTGCTGACCCCTGCTCCAGCCTGGGCTCGCTCTCTCCCATCTACAACCTGCATACCTGGCTGCAGCAGCAAAATTTGCACTTACCTGTCAGCTGTCTTCCTTCTCTGGCCTCTCTCTTCACTCGTTCCTGCAGCTCCCTCGATCTTCTTCGATCTCCGCGCGCTGCCGCTCGGCTCCTCCTCTCCAAGCTCCACCTTCTCGCCGGTGATTGGCCGCCTGTGTGCCTCTCCTGAGCTGCAGTTCCGGTGGCCAATCAGCGGCGAGGAGGCGGTGACAGGGGCAGCATATCATCCCGCCCACACATCGCCGGAGACAGCAGCGGTGTCTCGGTTCCTAAGACCATCGGAAATATGTGTTTTCCGATGGTCTTAGGCGACCCCTGGGAAATGGTCGTTCGACCCCCAGGTTGAGAACCGCTGCTGTAGGGCATTAAATAGGCCATGGGCCCCAAAGTCCATTCAGACATGCAAGGGGATGCGCACACGGTCCTAATTCTGAACATTTCTTTGGGCATGAGCTTGGATTTCCTGACAGATTGAGTGCACAGAATGAACAGAGCAGGGACAACCCACATGGAAGAAAAATATATTTGAAATACTACAATTTTGGCCATATTCAATATATTTCAAAATATATTTCAATTAAAAAAAAAAAATATATATAATATATATATACTTATATAATGTATGTTGAAATACGTTTTTATTACAAAATATATGAAAAATATTTTTAAAAATACATTTTCAAATATACTGTTTGTCTTTAAAAATACAAATCTACATTTTCGGAATGCATTTACAAATATATGTAAAAATATATCTTAAAATGAATTTTTTATATGTTAAAAAAAATCTGAAGAATATATTTAAAAAATATATATTTTTAAAAATATTTTTCATATATAAAAAAACTCATTTCTAAATGCAGTATGTATATCTATCTCTCCATTCTGTCATATCCGACCCTTGGCGATTGCACGGACTGTCACTCATAAACAACTTTTTCCATGAATTCTCTTAGCAATTATTATACAGGGTAGGTTGCCAGGTCTTTCCCCAACCCCCACCATCCAGGAGATCCCACATGGCCAGGGATAAAACTAGGACAATTTAGACAGGAGCCAATTAACCTACCAGCATGTCTTTGGAGTGTGGGAGGAAACCAGAGCACCCAGAGGAAACCCATGCAAACACTGGGAGAACATGCAAACTCCATGCAGGAAGTGCCATGGTTGGGAATTGAACCCATGACCCATTTACTACATGGCAGACATGCTAACCACTAAGGCACTCTTACAGCACCACTGCTCTGGTCTTCAACCCATCCTTTTGCTGGTTCCTCTGGCCATTACACAGCACCTCTATCCTTGCATACACTTCTGTTCCTTTCATAGCTCCCTTCTGCACTCACAGGGCTCACTCCGCACTCTCACCCTAGCCTGGGCAGGGGCCCTCCTATCTCTCGGGTGGAGCCCTGAACTATGGCAAGACCATAGATATTAAAGGATGTGCAAACCTGCACACACACCGTGCATCTGCCCTCCCAAGCTCTTTCGAAGCCTCTGGATTCCAAAATCCAATCCGTGAGTTACAAAACCCCCTAAAAAAATACAGTTTTCTCTGCTCTGAAGAAATCTTCTGGAGCCCCTCAATCTGCCTTCTTAAGAGCTCTATGTCATTTTGCCTATTTCAACCCAATGGCAGGCCAGAGCACCATCATAGGTCTTTGTGCTGCTGTCTGATGGCATGTCAGGGCTTTGTCCACAGCAGAGGTACTCGGAGACCTGGCATTCCTGCCAGTACCTTGCATGGCCGCAGAAATGCACGCTGGCATAAATCTATGCACATTGGCGCACAGACGCGAGCCAGAACACGCATGCGCACTGGCGCATAGTTAGGAACTCATTATCCCAGTTTGGTGCCAAATGGCCTTTATAAGGAAGCCAATCACTCCCGCAAATTGCTGGTTGATCTCTGGCTCCCCAGTACCTTTGTCCATGTTCCCTTGCTACTGTGATCTGCTGTTACTGATTTGGCTTGTTCCTGGACCTGTCTTCTCTGCCTGACTCCTAATCTGACCCCGGCTTGGCTCATAGATATTCTCACCTGCTTTATTGATCTGACCTTGGCTTGGCTAACAGATGTTCTCACCTGCTCTCCTGATCTGACCCTGGCTTGGCTAATAGATATTCTCACCTGCTCTCCTGATCTGACCTTGGCTTGGCTAACAGATATTGTCAGGGACCATCGTGACGCATGGGTCTGCACATGCGTGGGTGTCTGTCAAGACATGCAGGCAGCAGGACACTAGGACCCAGGCACACCTGGCACCTATGACGGTGCTGGGCAGGCACTAGGTCCTAGGCTGCACCTGTCAGGTGCAGGGCGGGCTACTTAAACCAGCTCTGCACAGACACAAGTTGCCGTATGGTCTGATCTTGTTCCTGCTATTTGAGCTTCGTTGCTGACCTTGCCTGAACCTGACCTCCGCTGACTTCTCCTGCTCTGACCCCCTGGCTAGTTTGACCTCTCTTCTGGATAATCCCCATACCTGATCTGAACTTCTGTTACTGACTCCAGCGAGTGACCTGACTATTCTTCTGCCTGCCGCCTTGTACTACACTGATCCCACTTTTACCGACCCAGCCTGTTTGACCATGCTTACTACTCCACCATCCATCCATCCTGCTCAGATCCCATCTTCCACCTCTTCACATCAGGCTCTCTACCTGCACATACCCCTGGTGGATCTCTCTACCACAGACGGGTGTACTCAGGGACCGCGACCTGGTCCCTGTCTGCTCCAAGCCCATCCCCACCATCAGGGGCCCTGGTGAACAAGCAGACTGGGGCTTAGACTCTGCGCCCTGGGAAATCCTATCCTGTGGACTGCTAGAGGCCCCGCTAGGCGGTTACTAACAGATATTCTCACCTGCTCTCCTGATCTGACCTTGGCTTGGCTAATAGATGTTCTCACCTGCTCTCCTGATCTGACCTCGGCTTGGCTAACAGATGTTCTCACCTGCTCTCCTGATCTGACCTCGGCTTGGCTAACAGATGTTCTCACCTGCTCTCCTGATCTGACCTTGGCTTGCCTAATAGATGTTCTCACCTGCTCTCCTGATCTGACCTTGGCTTGGCTAATAGATGTTCTCACCTGCTCTCCTGATCTGACCTTGGCTTGGCTAATAGATGTTCTCACCTGCTCTCCTGATCTGACCTCGGCTTGGCTAACAGATGTTCTCACCTGCTCTCCTGATCTGACCTTGGCTTGCCTAATAGATGTTCTCACCTGCTCTCCTGATCTGACCTTGGCTTGGCTAATAGATGTTCTCACCTGCTCTCCTGATCTGACCTCGGCTTGGCTAACAGATGTTCTCACCTGCTCTCCTGATCTGACCTTGGCTTGCCTAATAGATGTTCTCACCTGCTCTCCTGATCTGACCTCAGCTTGGCTCATAGATATTCTCACCTGCTCTACTGATCTGACCTTGGCTTGGCTAATAGATGTTCTCACCTGCTCTTCTGATCTGACTTCAGCTTGGCTCATAGATATTCTCACTTGCTTTCCTGATCTGACCTTGGCTTGGCTAACGGATATTCTCACTTGCTCTCCTGTGTATGACCCCGGCTATCCTATTGATTACGTCTGCTCCAAACTCCACAAGGCATCTGACCTTGGCTTTGAACCGCCTACTCTGTGGTCCTCTACTACCCTGAAAGCCTGCAAACCTCTCACGGTTGCCACCTGTCTGCAGACACCATTCCAGGGCATCAGCTGTGCTCCTGGGTGTACCTCTGACAAGCACTCCCACAGGTGACCCGTGCTACTTTGGGCCTGACTTCTTCTGTCCCATATCCAGGGGAGTCTGGAACTTAGCTGCAAGGAAAGCCCTCTCTCCATTGGCCTCTAACACCAGGTACGTGATACGCCAATGACCAAGCTTTTATTTTTCTTCTGCCCCTGGAACTGTCCTTCAAGCTTTCAGGGCAAGAAATGGCTTCCTTGTACGCAGTCATGCAGAATAATAATTAGTCCTGTAATTAGAGATTGTGAACCGTTGAACCTACGTCTGCGCCCCTTTGCCGTCCTGTGGCTCTGCGTAGGTTAATGACTCCAGACTGACGTGTCTCGGGCCGGCTACAACTCGCCAGGCGAGGAAGCTTTGGTGGTTGCACACAGGATATGAAAGCGGCAGCATCCCTGGGAGCTTAGGAGCGTGACAGAATTGATCTGTATTGTAAATGACTCTGCAGCCTGTGAGGCGCTATTAATGTAAATATTGATTCATGTTCAGGCCAACCTAGAAACTTCTCACAGTGTAAAAATGCAGAAATATGCGGATTAGAAGGGAATGGTGGCTTAGACACGGCTTTGTTCAGACAATAGGAAGCTGCAAAACTGCTCAGTGTCAGTCACCGGAGCAGCCCATTGATGGACTGATTTTGTATGAGAGGTCTTCTGATAATTAGTGGAGATTTTAGAGGTATAAACCCGAGAAATGAGACAATGAGAGACGCCACTTGGCTGGAGCTGCCAACCCACGTGCACAGACATTGAAGAGATCCGGAACTCATAAAGTGAAGGTTTGCCATGCGTGACAAGCTAGGAGAGCAGAGAGAGGGCACATGGAGGCAAATAACACAGGACACGGCTTCTGGGGCCTTTATCCGGGAACTTTGAGGGGTGCAGCAAGAGATGGGTCTACAAGTAGAAATCCAGGAGGACAAGGGAAGCAGGAATCGAGATCATGGTGTAGTGGTATAACCCAGCTGGAGGTAAACCCAGCACAATGCTGGATCATAAGGGTCCAAGATCCACAGGGCAGCAATAGGCACAGCAAGGAGAAAAGTCCACAGGGCAGCAATATGGCACCACAAGGAGAAAAGTCCACCGGGCAGCAATACCTTGTGGTGTCATATTCACCACACTACCTCCACCTTGTGGTGTCATATTCACCACAAGGAGAAAAGTCCACAGGGCAGCAATATGGCACAACAAGGAGAAAAGTCAATAGGGCAGCAATATGGCACCACAAGGAGAAAAGTCCACAGGGGAGCAATATGGCACCGCAAGGAGACAAGTCCACAGGGCAGCAATATGGCACCACAAGGAGAAAAGTCAATAGGGCAGCAATATGGCACCACAAGGAGAAAAGTCCACAGGGGAGCAATATGGCACCGCAAGGAGACAAGTCCATAGGGCAGCAATATGGCACCACAAGGAGAAAAGTCAATAGGGCAGCAATATGGCACCACGAGGAGAAAAGTCCACAGGGCAGCAATATGGCACCACAAGGAGAAAAGTCAATAGGGCAGCAAAATGGCACCACAAGGAGAAAAGTCCACAGGCAGCAATATGGCAGCAATATGGCACTGCAAGGAGAAAAGTCCACAGGGCAGCAATATGGCACAGCAAGATGAAAATGTCCACAGGGCAGCAATATGGCACCACAAGGAGAAATGTCCACAGGACAGCAATATGGCACAGCATGGAGAAAAGTCCACAGGGCAACAATATGGCACCTCATGGAGAAAGGTCTACAGGGCAGCAATATGGCAACCAAAAGGAGAAAAATCCACAGGGCAACAATATGGCACAGCATGGAGAAAAGTCCACAGGGCAGCAATATGGCACCTCATGGAGAAAAGTCCACAGGGCAGCAATATGGCACCTAATGGAGAAAAGTCCACAGGGCAGCAATATGGCACCACGAGGAGACAAGTCCCCAGGGTAGCAATATGGCACCGCAAGGAGACAAGTCCACAGGGCAACAATATGGCACCTCATGGAGAAAGGTCTACAGGGCAGCAATATGGCACCAAAAGGACAAAAATCCACAGGGCAACAATATGGCACAGCATGGAGAAAAGTCCACAGGGCAGCAATATGGCACCTAATGGAGAAAAGTCCACAGGGCAGCAATATGGCACCACGAGGAGAAAAGTCCACAGGGCAGCAATATGGCACCGCAAGGAGACAAGTCCACAGGGCAGCAATATGGCACCGCAAGGAGAAAAGTCCACAGAGCAGCAATATGGCACCACAAGGAGAAAAGTCCACAGGGCAGTAATATGGCACAGCATGGAGAAAAATCTACAGGACAACAATATGGCACCTCATGGAAAAAACTCTACAGGGCAGCAATATGGCTTTGCAAGGAGAAAAGTCCACAGAGCAGCAATATGGCACCTAATGGAGAAAAGTCCACAGGGCAGCAATATGGCACCACAAGGAGAAATGTCCACAGAGCAGCAATATGGCACCAAAAGGAGAAAAATCCAGAGGGCAGCAATATGGCACCTCATGGAGAAAAGTCCACAGGGCAGCAATATGGCTCTTCAAGGAGAAGTTTCCACTGGGCAGCAATATGGCACCTCATGGAGAAAAGTCTACAGGGCAGCAATATAGCTCTTCAAGGAGAAAAGTCCACTGGGCAACAACATGGCACCTCATGGAGAAAACTCCACAGGACAACAATATGGATCACCAAGGAGAAATGTACTAGGGTTCAAAAACACACGCAGATGTTTGTCTGTCCCGGGTAGCTGGTGAGGTGGTCTTGGTGAGGGAAAATCGGGACAGGATAATCCGCAGAGGAAGGTGCCTTTGGCAGGGGAAATCACTAGGTCCGAAGGGAGGGGAAGCCCTGGGTGCCCTGGACGTAGATTCAGATCCACCAGGCAGCAGCGGTGAGCGGAGGGTATAGGCAGGGAGTCGGTTGGACAAGGGAGGAAATTGTATACAGTATATTGTAAGTGGGAAGGTGTATGTTTTTGATTTTCCTTTTTTTTTATATACAGAGCATCCAGCAAGTATTCCCAGCGCTTAACTTTTGCCACATTTTCTTATCTTACAGCCTTTTTCCAAAATGGATTAAATAAAATTTTTCCTCAACATTCTACAAACAATCCCCCATAATGACAACGTGAAAGAAGTTTGTTTTTAAATCTTTGCAATTTATTAAACATAAAAAATGACCCCCCCCCCCATGTACATAAGTATTCCCAGCCTTTGCTCAATACTTTGTTGAAACCCCTTTAGCACCAATTCCAGCCTCAAGTTGTTTTGAGTACGATGCTACAAGCTTGGCACACCTATTTTTGGGTAATTTCTCCCATTTCTCTTTGCAGTACCTCAACGGAACCGACCCCAGACTGCGCTTGGATATTTCTGTTAGACTACCGCTTCCCCATCCGAACACCGACAACAGACACCACCGCTGACCATACAAGACTAGACACCAATCTTGAAGTAATCCAGAAGGTAGACTACTTTATTTCAACACAGATACAAGATATTATACATGGAGCTCATATCCCCCCCTTATGTATTATACATGGACATCATATCCCCCCTTATGTATTATACATGGAGATCATATCCCCCCTTATGTATTATACATGGAGATCATATCCCCCTTATGTATTATACATGGGGATCATATCCCCCCTTATGTATTATACATGGAGATCATATCCCCCTTATGTATTATACATGGAGATCATATCCCCCCTTATGTATTATACATGGAGATCATATCCCCCCTTATGTATTATACATGGAGATCATATCCCCCTTTATGTATTATACATGGAGATCATATCCCCCTTATGTATTATACATGGAGATCATATCCCCCTTATGTATTATACATGGAGATCATATCCCCCCTTATGTATTATACATGGAGATCATATCCCCCCTTATGTATTATACATGGAGATCATATCCCCCCCTTATGTATTATACATGGACATCATATCCCCCCTTATGTATTATACATGGAGATCATATCCCCCCTTATGTATTATACATGGAGATCATATCCCCCTTATGTATTATACATGGAGATCATATCCCCCCTTATGTATTATACATGGGGATCATATCCCCCCTTATGTATTATACATGGAGATCATATCCCCCTTATGTATTATACATGGGGATCATATCCCCCCTTATGTATTATACATGGAGATCATATCCCCCTTATGTATTATACATGGTGATCATATCCCCCCCTTATTTATTATACATGGAGATCATATCCCCCCTTATGTATTATACATGGAGATCATATCCCCCTTATGTATTATACATGGTGATCATATCCCCCCCTTATTTATTATACATGGAGATCATATCCCCCCTTATGTATTATACATAGAGATCATATCCCCCCTTATGTATTATACATGGAGATCATATCCCCCCTTATGTATTATACATGGAGATCATATCCCCCTTATGTATTATACATGGTGATCATATCCCCCTTATGTATTATACATGGAGATCATATCCCCCCTTATGTATTATACATGGAGATCATATCCCCCTTATGTATTATACATGGTGATCATATCCCCCTTATGTATTATACATGGAGATCATATCCCCCCTTATGTATTATACATGGAGATCATATCCCCCTTATGTATTATACATGGAGATCATATCCCCCCTTATGTATTATACATGGAGATCATATCCCCCCTTATGTATTATACATGGTGATCATATCCCCCTTATGTATTATACATGGAGATCATATCCCCCCTTATGTATTATACATGGAGATCATATCCCCCTTATGTATTATACGTGGAGATCATATCCCCCTTATGTATTATACATGGAGATCATATCCCCCCCTTATGTATTATACGTGGAGATCATACCCCCCCTTATGTATTATACATGGAGATCATATCCCCCCCTTATGTATTATACATGGAGATCATATCCCCCCTTATGTATTATACATAGAGATCATATCCCCCTTATGTATTATACATGGAGATCATATCCCCCCCTTATGTATTATACATGGAGATCATATCCCCCCTTATAAAAAACAAAAAAAATGAAAAACAAAAAAGATACGAGCGCTGGATAAACAACCAAAAAGCGACTTGCATGAAAGGCAAACACCAGGAGCCTCAAACTACAATATATCAAACAACCATGCAGCGCTAGTTAGACATAATATTACATGCAAATCCTCATACGGTACATATAATAAAAGTGCATATAGTGAATGGTAAAGTGAACACCACTTAATAAAATAACCTAAAACGTCCAGGGATAGTAATGATGATAAATAAGTGAGTAAATAAATAAATAAATAAATGAAAATCTTCAACAAGAGAGTTCCTGCGGTGTATGATGTAAACCAATTTCAAGGTAAAAAGGTGACACAGTAAGTGACTTCTGTGACCATATTCTTCCTACAGAAATGAGTGTAGATTGCACTAACCAGAAAGCGCAATGGTAATGCGCATTTGAGTGTTAACCAACTCCTGGTCATCCGGCTAATGATACTGGAACTGGATCACAGAGAGTGGTCATCTGGCCTGCATCAGCTGGGCAAACATCTCAACCTCAGGAGCTCCAGGTAGCAGCGGACGTGTAGTCGTTTCACCACCGGGGGGAGTCTAACCAATCCTGATGTGGCCACCAGATCATCCCAATAAGCATGTACAATGAGCAGCTAGTAGCAGGGATTCCAAAATGGCTGCCGGCCGTCCACAGGGGCCATGCAGTGTGACGTCACAGGGTATAGGGCACCTCTCTGACGCGTTTCGTGCGATGGCACGTTATCAAAGGGCCGTCACAGGGTATAGGGCACCTCTCTGACGCGTTTCGTGCGATGGCACGTTATCAAAGTATGTATTATACATGGAGATCATATCCCCCCCTTATGTATTATACATGGAGATCATATCCCCCCTTATGTATTATACATGGAGATCATATCCCCCCTTATGTATTATACATGGAGATCATATCCCCCCCTTATGTATTATACATGGAGATCATATACTCCCTTATGTATTATACATGGAGATCATATCCCCCCTTATGTATTATACATGGAGATCATATCCCCCCTTATGTATTATACATAGATATCATATCCCCCCTTATGTATTATACATGGTGATCATATCCCCCTTATGTATTATACGTGGAGATCATATCCCCCCTTATGTATTATACATGGAGATCATATCCCCCCCTTATGTATTATACATGGAGATCATATCCCCCCCTTATGTATTATACATGGAGATCATATCCCCCTTATGTATTATACATGGAGATCATATCCCCCCCTTATGTATTATACATGGAGATCATATCCCCCTTATGTATTATACATGGAGATCATATCCCCCTTATGTATTATACATGGAGATCATATCCCCCTTATGTATTATACATGGAGATCATATCCCCCCTTATGTATTATACATGGAGATCATATCCCCCCTTATGTATTATACATGGAGATCATATCCCCCCTTATGTATTACACATGGAGATCATATCCCCCCTTATGTATTATACATGGAGATCATATCCCCCCCCTTATGTATTATACATGGAGATCATATCCCCCCTTATGTATTATACATGGTGATCATATCCCCCCTTATGTATTATACATGGAGATCATATCCCCCCTTATGTATTATACATGGAGATCATATCCCCCCCTTATGTATTATACATGGAGGTCATATCCCCCCTTATGTATTATACATGGAGATCATATCCCCCTTATGTATTATACATGGAGATCATATCCCCCCTTATGTATTATACATGGAGATCATATCCCCCCCTTATGTATTATACATGGAGATCATATCCCCCCTTATGTATTATACATGGAGATCATATCCCCCCCTTATGTATTATACATGGAGATCATATCCCCCTTATGTATTATACATGGAGATCATATCCCCCCCTTATGTATTATACATGGAGATCATATCCCCCTTATGTATTATACATGGAGATCATATCCCCCTTATGTATTATACATGGAGATCATATCCCCCTTATGTATTATACATGGAGATCATATCCCCCCTTATGTATTATACATGGAGATCATATCCCCCCTTATGTATTATACATGGAGATCATATCCCCCCTTATGTATTACACATGGAGATCATATCCCCCCTTATGTATTATACATGGAGATCATATCCCCCCCCTTATGTATTATACATGGAGATCATATCCCCCCTTATGTATTATACATGGAGATCATATCCCCCCCTTATGTATTATACATGGAGATCATACCCCCCCACCATTATGTATTATACATGGAGATCATATCCCCCCTTATGTATTATACATGGAGATCATATCCCCCCTTATGTATTATACATGGAGATCATACCCCCCGTTAATCTCCTCTTCTCAAGAGAGAATAAATGCAGTAAATTATGATGTCACATAATAAACAATAGTCATGAATGGAATCCATTCATGACATTGTTGTTTTCTACTGTGTGTGATTGGTCACCAATGATCACATGGTACCTGGGGCAAACGCAGCACCCTGTACCATGTTATAGCTGTGGGTCAATCACGACATCACAATAGTAAACAATGAGCCCTGAATGAAAGCCGGTCATGACTGTTATAAACAACTGCTGTCTCCCCTGTAGCAAGCAATCACAGTGCAAAAACAAAAATCCCTGATCACCCCCCCCCCCCCCCAGAGCAGCACAGCATCACTATACCCTGATAAAAGTATGTAAAAAATAAAAATAAATGTTAAAAAAGAAAGGTTACCCTATTACAGCATCTGCAGATTGAAAAGGAAAGCTCATTTTTTTAAATATAACATTCAATTACAATATGGTTGGTGTAGCAATTGAATGTGATATTTAATTTTTTTTGATTTGGTGTTTTTTTCCCATGAATGTGGAGTTATCCTTTAATTATAAGGATGACGGTACAACCCTATAAAAAGGGATTGAGACATGGATACCAATTATTAATTGCGGCTGTTCAGTGAGACGGAATTTTGATGACATGCTTTGTGGCAGGCAGCTCCAGCTGGTTTGGGGCATGGTCCGGGATGGAGTGGATGTGTCAATCAGATTTTTATCAGGTAGATTGGCTGGCTCCCTGCAAGCTGCATAGCCGAAGACGGGGGTTATTAGCCGAAGACGGGGGTTATTAGCCGAAGACGGGGTTTATTAGCTGTAGACGGGGGTTATTAGCCGAAGACGGGGGTTATTAGCTGTAGACGGGGGTTATTAGCCGAAGACGGGGGTTATTAGCTGTAGACGGGGGTTATTAGCCGAAGACGGGGTTTTTAGCTGAAGACGGGGGTTATTAGCCGAAGACGGGGGTTATTAGCTGTAGACGGGGGTTATTAGCCGAAGACAGGGGTTATTAGCTGAAGACGGGGGTTATTAGCCGAAGACGGGGGTTATTAGCTGAAGACGGGGGTTATTAGCGAAGACGGGGGTTATTAGCCGAAGACGGGGGTTATTAGCCGAAGACGGGGGTTATTAGCTGTAGACGGGGGTTATTAGCTGTAGACGGGGGTTATTAGCCGAAGACGGGGGTTATTAGCTGAAGACGGGGGTTATTACCTGAAGATGGGGGTTATTAGCTGAAGACGGGGGTTATTAGCTGTAGACGGGGGTTATTAGCCAAAGACGGGGGTTATTACCTGAAGACGGGGGTTATTACCTGAAGACGGGGGTTATTACTTGAAGATGGGGGTTATTAGCCGAAGACGGGGGTTATTACCTGAAGACGGGGGTTATTACCTGAAGACGGGGGTTATTAGCCGAAGACGGGGGTTATTAGCTGAAGAGGGGGGTTATTAGCCGAAGATGGGGGTAAATAGTCGAAGACGGGGGTTATTAGCCGAAGACGGGGGTTATTAGCCGAAGACGGGGGTTATTAGCTGAAGAGGGGGGTTATTAGCCGAAGATGGGGGTAAATAGCCGAAGACGGGGGTTATTAGCTGAAGACGGGGGTTATTAGCCGAAGACGGGGGTTATTAGCCGAAGACGGGGGTTATTAGCCGAAGATGGGAGTTATTAGCTGAAGAGGGGGGTTATTAGCCGAAGATGGGGGTAAATAGCCGAAGACGGGGGTTATTAGCCGAAGATGGGGGTTATTAGCCAAAGATGGGGGTTATTAGCCGAAGACGGGGGTTATTAGCCGAAGACGGGGGTTATTAGCCGAAGACGGGGGTTATTAGCCGAAGATGGGGGTTATTAGCCGAAGACGGGGGTTATTAGCCGAAGACGGGGGTTATTAGCCAAGCACACCCTCTCCTACCCGACTCATTAAATGTAATAGAGAGAGATTCAGTCTGTGCTAAGAACAAGCCATGACCAGGAGCGACCGAAGCGTCTAGTGAGCAGCCGCGAGGCCGAAGATTTTCTGTTGCGGCATTGCGCTCTAATGATCCCTTCCAGGTTGAATTGCTGATATTTGTTTTGTTCGATGAATAGATAAAAAGTGGGCGCGGACCTCCTAAAATGCAACTTGACATGTGGACTGCCTCCTTACAAACGCTCAGTTTCACGCCAATCCCCACAGCTTCAAGTTTGAATGCGTTTTGCTTCTGGGCTGCTCGTGTTCTGCATTAGGTTTGCATACTGAACCCAGGAAAACAATGAGTGTGCATCTTCCGGAAACTGGAGGGTAAAATATAGGCTGCAACCCACACAAACACAGACATTAAACCGTATCCCTGAACAAGGCGGTAGACTTTTTCAGGCAGTTGAGGTTCGATTTATCACATTCAGGCATTTGTATGTCATTTTATTCATCAGTAGATTCTGCTTACTGATTGGACTATCCATTCACTTTAATTTTCGAAATTACAGGTTTATGAGCGTAAAACAGAAGTAGCCTTGGCAAAAACGTTGAATACTTATTAAGATTTAATTTTCTTAGTATTCCCAAAAGATACATCTTGGATGGCAGATGTTTGGCAAAGTCAACATTTTTTAAAGGCACTTCCACTTTCCAGTATTTTTTTTAAATCTGGGTATTGTGTAGTTTTATTCCCTGTGTTGTTTGTCCTCCTTACTTCGTAATGATGGGCTCACATGTTGTGGGCACAGTTTGTAGTGTCATGGCTGATTGAGTGCCCTATGTCCCAGTATTCATTCACCTAGCTTGTCCATATTCACCAATGTCCATGTGTTCATTCACCTAGCTTGTCCCTATTCACCAATGTCCATGTATTCATTCACCTAGCTTGTCACTATTCACCAATGTCCATGTATTCATTCACCTAGCTTGTCTCTATTCACCTATGTCCATGTATTAATTCATCTAGCTTGTCCCTATTCACCAATGTCCATGTGTTCATTCACCTAGCTTGTCACTATTCACCAATGTCCATGTATTAATTCACCAAGCTGGTCCCTATTTACCAATGTCCATGTGTTCATTCACCTAGCTTGTCACTATTCGCCAATCTTCATTTATTCATTCCCCTAGCTTGTGCCTATTCGCCAATGTCCATGTGTTCAGTCACCTTGCTTGTCCCTCTTCACCAATGTCCATGTATTAATTCACCTAGCTTGTCCCTATTCCCCAATGTCCATGTATTCATTCACCTAGCTTGTCCATATTCACCAATGTCCATGTGTTCAGTCACCTAGCTTGTCCCTATTCACCAACGTCCATATATTCAGTCACCTATTTTGTACCTATTCACCAATGTGCATGTATTCATTCACCTAGCTTGTCCCTATTCACCAATGTCCATGTATTCATTCGCTTCTGACACAGGAATGCATAGGCTGTGTGTACACGGCAATAAATGACATCATGAAACAACATGATACATTGTACATCTTATGAATGACACCATGGGACTACACGGTCATTGGACACCTTATGACTGACACCATGACACTACACGGTCATTGGACATCTTATGAATGACACCATGACACTACACGGTCATTGGACATCTTATGAATGACACCATGACACTACACGGTCATTGGACATCTTATGACTGACATCATGACACTACATGGACACTGGACATTTTATAAATGACACCATGACACTACACGGTCATTGGACATCTTATGACTGACACCATGACACTACACGGTCATTGGACACCTTATGACTGACACCATGACACTACACGGTCATTGGACATCTTATGACTGACACCATGACACTACACAGTCATTGGACACCTTATGACTGACACCATGACACTATATGGTCACTGGACATCTTATGACTGACACCATGACACTACACGGTCATTGGACATCTTATGACTGACACCATGACACTACACGGTCATTGGACACCTTATGACTGACACCATGACACTACACGGTCATTGGACATCTTATGACTGACACCATGACACTACACGGTCATTGGACATCTTATGAATGACACCATGACACTACACGGTCACTGAACATCTTATGAATGACACCATGACACTACACGGTCACTGAACATCTTATGAATGACACCATGACACTACACGGTCATTGGACATCTTATGAATGACACCATGACACTACACGGTCATTGGACATCTTATGAATGACACCATGACACTACATGGACACTGGACATTTTATAAATGACACCATGACACTACACGGTCATTGGACATCTTATGAATGACACCATGACACTACATGGACACTGGACATTTTATAAATGACACCATGACACTACACGGTCATTGGACATCTTATGAATGACACCATGACACTACATGGACACTGGACATTTTATAAATGACACCATGACACTACACGGTCATTGGACATCTTATGAATGACACCATGATACTGCATGGTCACTGGACATCTTATGACTGACACCATGACACTACACGGTCATTGGACATCTTATGACTGACATCATGACACTACATGGACACTGGACATTTTATAAATGACACCATGACACTACACGGTCATTGGACATCTTATGAATGACACCATGACACTACATGGACACTGGACATTTTATAAATGACACCATGACACTACACGGTCATTGGACATCTTATGAATGACACCATGATACTGCATGGTCACTGGACATCTTATGACTGACACCATGACACTACACGGTCATTGGACATCTTATGACTGACATCATGACACTACATGGTCACTGGACATCTTATGAATGACACCATGACACTACATGGTCATTGGACATCTTATGAATGACACCATGACACTATAAGATCAATGTACGACTTATGAATGACACCATGTGTCGACACCTGGGTACAAACAAAGAAATGTCTACTATTGCAGTAGCAATCTGTCATTTTGTTGGTTTGCAGTGGCTCACATGACACCCTGGATTGTTATGACTTTGATTTGGGGTGCATGTGTGGGCTCTTTAGGGCTATTTCATCTGTTAAATCTGGGGGCAGACAAAGTGGCTCCCGGGCTGTCGGGTCAAAGACAGCTCACCACTTACAGTATGTTCAGGGTGTGGGTGGTAAAACCACATGGCTTAGTTCCCCGTGCAAAGAGCGTGAGGTCATATAACAAGGTTGTAGTGGGCCTGGGTGACGTGAGGTTGGCCCTTGCAGTAGCTGCTGAAAGTTGAAGGGATTTACAGTGTTCAGTTTCTGGCACGAGGGTGTCACAACCAGGATCTGAACCCATTGCGTCTGGCAGTAGCTCTGCTTGCTGAGCCACCTGAGATGCTGGGCAGCATCCTGTCTGATCTCTTGCCTTGTACTTGGTTTTTGGTGAACCTTGAACTCCTTGCTCCTCCCATAAACTTCCTATCTAAGCCACGCCTTTGCACTACAGGTTTTCTAGAGTATTGTGCTCTTCTCCAGCTGATATCTTGCTCCTTTGTGTACCTTCAGCTGTCATTATCTCCACTACCGCTTGGTGATGACCTTTGGCTCGTTCCTTCACTACGCGTCTGCCTGATCCCAACCTGCAACCGTTCATTACCGACCTTTGGCTTGTTCCTCGACTACACTTCTGCTTGATCCCAACCTGCAACCGTTCATTACTGACATTTGGCTCGTTCCTCGACTACGCTTCGCTTGATCCCAACCTGCAACCTTTCATTACTGACCTTTGTCTCGTTCCTCGACTACACTTCTGCTTGATCCCAACCTGCAACCGTTCATTACCGACCTTTGGCTTGTTCCTTGACTACGCTTCTACTTGATCCCAACCTGCAACCGTTCATTACTGACATTTGGCTCGTTCCTCGACTACGCTTCGCTTGTCCCAACCTGCAACCTTTCATTACTGACCTTTGTCTCGTTCCTCGACTACGCATCTACTTGATCCCAACCTGCAACCGTTCATTACCAACCTTTGGCTCGTTCCTCGACTACGTTTCTGCTTGATCCCAACCTGCAACCGTTCTTTACTGACCTTTGGCTCATTCCTCGACTACGCATCTACTTGATCCCAACCTGCAACCGTTCATTACTGACCTTTGGCTCAATCCTGGACTACGCTTCTTCTTGATCCCAACCTGCAACCATTCATTACCGACCTTCGGCTTGTTCCCCGACTATGCTTCTGCTTGATCCCAACCTGCAACTGTTCAATTACAGGTTTTCTAGAGTATTGTGCTCTTCTCCAGCTGATATCTTGCTCCTTTGTGTACCTTCAACTGTCATTATCTCCACTACCACTCGGTGATGACCTTCGGCTCGTTCCTTCACTACGTGTCTGCCTGATCCCAACCTGCAACCGTTCATTACTGACCTTTGTCTCATTCCTCGACTACGCTTCTGCCTGATCCAAACCTGCAACCGTTCATTACTGACCTTTGGCTCGTTCCTCGACTACGCTTCTGCCTGATCCAAACCTGCAACCGTTCATTACTGACCTTTGGCTCGTTCCTCGACTACGCATCTACAGGATCCCAACTTGCAACCGTTCATTACTGACCTTTGGCTCATTTCTTAATCACGCTTCTGCTTGATCCCAACCTGCAACCTTTCATTACTGACCTTTGGCTCAATTCTGGACTACGCTTCTGCTTGATCCCAACCTGCAACCTTTCATTACTGACCTTTGGCTCAATTCTGGACTACGCTTCTGCTTGATCCCAACCTGCAGCCATTCATTACTGACATTTGGCTCGTTCCTCAACTACGAATCTACTTGATCCCAACCTGCAACCGTTCATTACTGACCATTGGCTTGTTCCTTGACTACGCTTCTGCTTGATCCCAACCTGCAACCATTCATAACTGACCTTTGGCTCAATTCTGGACTATGCTTCTGCTTGATCCCAACCTGCAGCCATTCATTACTGACCTTTGGCTCGTTCCTCAACTAGCTTCTGCTTGATCCCAACCTGCAACCGTTCATTACTGACCTTTGACTCATTCCTTGACTACGCATCTACTTGATCCCAACCTGCAACCGTTCATTACTGACCTTTGGCTCGTTCCTCGACTACGCATCTACTTGATCCCAACTTGCAACCGTTCATTACCAACCTTTGGCTCGTTCCTCGACTACGCATCTACTTGATCCCAACCTGCAACCGTTCATTACCAACCTTTGGCTCGTTCCTCGACTACGCATCTACTTGATCGAAACCTACAACCATTGATTACTGACCTTTGGCTCGTTCCTTGACTACGCTTCTACTTGATCTCAACCTGCAACCGTTCATTACCGGCCTTTGGCTTGTTCCTTGACTACGCTTCTGCTTGATCCCAACCTGCAACCATTCATTACCAACCTTTGGCTCAATTATTAATTACACTTCTGCTTGATCTCAACCTGCAACCATTTATTACTGACCTTTGGCTCAATCCTGGACTATGCTTCTACTTGATCCCAACCTGCAACCATTCATTACCGACCTTTGGCTCATTTCTTAATTATGCTTCTGCTTGATCCCAACCTGCAACCGTTCATTACTGACCTTTGGCTCAATCCTGGACTATGCTTCTGCTTGATCCCAACTTGCAGCCATTAATTACCGACCTTTGGCTCATTCCTTGACTAGCTTTTGCTTGATCCCAACTTTCAACCATTCATTACCAACCTTTGGCTTGTTCCTTGACTTTTCTTCTGCTTTATCCCAACCTGCAACCATTCATTACCAACCTTTGGCTTGTTCCCCGACTATGCTTCTGCTTGATCCCAACCTGTAACCGTTCAATACTGACCTTTGGCTCGTTCCTTGACTATGCTTCTGCTTGATCCCAACCGGCAACTATTCATTACTGACCTTTGGCTCGTTCCTCAACTAGGCTTGTGCTTGATCCCAACCTGCAACCATTCATTACCGACCTTTGGCTCATTCCTTAACTATACTTCTGCTTGATCCCAACCTGCAACCATTCATTACTGACCTTTGGCTCGTTCCTTCACTATGCTTCTGCTTGATCCCAACCCGCAACCGTTCATTACCAACCTTTGGCTCGTTCTTCAACTACGCTTCTGCTTGATCCCAATCTGCAACCGTTCATTACCAACTTTTGGCTCATTCCTCGACTACGCTTCTTCTTGATCCCAACCTGCAACCATTCATTACCGACCTTTGGCTTGTTCCTTGACTACACTTCTGCTTGATCCCAACCTGCAACCGTTCATTACCAACCTTTGGCTCGTTCCTCGACTATGCTTCTGCTTGATCCCAACCGGCAACTATTCATTACTGACTTTTGGCTCGTTCCTTAACTACGCTTCTACTTGATCCCAACCGGCAACTATTCATTACTGACCTTTGGCTCGTTCCTCAACTAGGCTTGTGCTTGATCCCAACCTGCAACCATTCATTACCGACCTTTGGCTCATTCCTTAACTACGCTTCTACTTGATCCCAACCTGCAACCGTTCATTACTGACCTTTGGCTCGTTCCTCAACTACGCTTCTGCTTGATCCCAATCTGCAACCGTTCATTACCGACTTTTGGCTCATTCCTCGACTACGCTTCTTCTTGATCCCAACCTGCAACCATTCATTACCGACCTTTGGCTTGTTGCTTGACTACACTTCTGCTTGATCCCAACCTGCAACCGTTCATTACCAACCTTTGGCTCGTTCATCGACTACGCTTCTACTTGATCCCAACCTGCAACCATTCATTACCGACCTTTGGCTCGTTCCTCGACTACGCTTCTTCTTGATCCCAACCTGCAACCATTCATTACTGACCTTTGGCTTGTTCCTTGACTACACTTCTGCTTGATCCCAACCTGCAACCGTTCATTACCAACCTTTGGCTTGTTCATCGACTACGCTTCTACTTGATCCCAACCTGCAACCATTCATTACCGACCTTTGGCTCGTTCCTCGACTATGCTTCTTCTTGATCCCAACCTGCAACCGTTCATTACCAACCTTTGGCTTGTTCATCGACTACGCTTCTTCTTGATCCCAACCTGCAACCATTCATTACCAACCTTTGGCTTGTTCCTTGACTATGCTTCTGCTTGATCCCAACTGGCAACTATTCATTACTGACCTTTGACTCGTTCCTCACCTACGCTTCTACTTGATCCCAACCTGCAACCATTCATTACTGACCTTTGGCTTGTTCCTCGACTACGCTTCTACTTGATCCCAACCTGCAACCATTCATTACTGACCTTTGGCTCAATCCTGGACTATGTTTCTACTTGATCCCAACCTGCAACCATTCATTACCGACCTTTGGCTCGTTCCTCGACTACGCTTCTTCTTGATCCCAACCTGCAACCATTCATTACCGGCCTTTGGCTTGTTCCTTGACTACGCTTCTACTTGATTCCAACCTGCAACTATTCATTACCGACCTTTGGCTCATTCCTCGACTACGCTTCTACTTGATCCCAACCTGCAACCATTCATTACTGACCTTTGGCTCATTCCTCGACTATGCTTCTGCTTGATCCCAACCTGCAACTATTCATTACCGACCTTTGGCTCGTTCCTCGACTATGCTTCTGCTTGATCCCAACCTGCAACCGTTCATTACCGACCTTTGGCTCGTTCCTTGACTATGCTTCTGCTTGATCCCAACCGGCAACTATTCATTACTCACCTTTGGCTCATTCCTCAACTACGCTCCTACTTGATTCCTACCTGCTATATCTGCTTCTGGATCCCGGCTTGCTCATCTCTTGGTGGGACAATTCTGAGGACAACAACATGGTACTAACAGCAACACCTATCTTCACTATCAGGAGCTCTGGTGAATACCAGGTAGTGCTTAGACCCCACACCTCGGGTGAGGTGACCTGCTTGTATACTTATCTACCTGGTCGGTGGGAGCTTCTCTATTTGTTTAACTACTGGTCTCCAAGCCTGACCCCTGTCTGGGACAAAGGGAGATCATCTGATGGTCAAAGCCAAGTTTGACTGTTCTGTAGTGGCGTGGCCTAACAATGCTGAATGATCATTGGGGCATATAGGAATTATTTGCATCTTTCTGTCAATGGACCTAACATACGGAATAATCCTCTAATTTTTGGGATGTGTCATGGAATACCTTCTGTTCTCAGAATGCTCTACTGTGCTAAAGTCAGGCTGAAAAATATTGTTTGTGTCATTCGTTTCCTAAAAGTTTGAAAATAGATGTATAATGTCTCGGGTCACAACACATTCATACACAGCGGATATAGAAAAGAATCCCCCGCCCCCTTTACAATAATCACAATTTGGTGCTTTGCAGCCTGAAATGAAGACCGACACCATTTTTGTTTTATCCAGCTGTATTTACTTTAGAACATCCAAATGTAAAGACAAAACACCAACATGTCAGAAAAAGATGAAACAAAATTCAAAAGCAATTGGAAAATGACCCCCCTCCCCTTCCCCTCCTTGTGTCAGTATTTTGTTGAACCCAGGGGGGTATTTACTGCAAGGCGAATAAGGCACTTGCCTAGGGTGGCATTTTTCAGGGGGGCATCACCTCCTCCCAGAAGAAGGGATGAAAGAAGGGACACTCGCGCCATGGGAACCAGGTGGGATCCGAGAGAGGCTGCGGGTTGCTTGATGTTGTATGTAGAGCCTGACTCTCATTCCCGGGGATTTCCACAGCTGTGAAGATGAGTGTCTTTCTATCGGGGGGGTGTTTAGTGGAAGGCTCTCCCAGGTGGGGGGCAGGGGTGTTGTTGGTCAATTTCAGGTGTTGGTTCGTGTCCATGGGGGGGCAGATGACCTTTGTGTTGCCTAGGGCAGCACAAAACCTAAATACACCACTGGTTGAACCCCGTTTTGCTTTAATTCCAAACTTTAGTCGGTTGGGATCAGGGGTGGACTGACAACTCATGGGGCCCCCGGGCAATAGGGGATCATGGGGCCCCTGTGTCCTTCCCAAACTCAAAAAAGCCTATGAAAAAGGTACCGGGGCATCTCATGGGACCCCCTACTGACCCTGGGCCCTCAGGCAGTGCCCAAGTTTCCAAATAGTCAGTCCGCCCCTGGTTGGGATTTGTCTCTACTAACTTTGCACATCAGGACTTTGCAATATTTGCCCAATCTTCTTTGCAGAATGGCTCAAGTTCAGTTAAATGTAAAGGTGACCGCTTGTGGACTGAAGTCGTTCCACCGATTTTCAATGAGGTTGAAGTCTGGGCTCTGACTAGGCCAGGCAAGGATATTCCCCTTCTTCTCCAACCACTGGAGGGCTCGTTCTTTCTGTGTGCTTTGGTTCATTGTCATGTTGGAAGGTAAACCTTCTTTCCATTGACAACTTTCTGATAGAAGGCAGCAGATTTTCCTCCAGAATGTGACGGGATTTTGCCCTGTCCATTTTTCCTTCTATCCTGACGAGTGCTCCAGTCCTGGGAAACCCCCATAACAGGATATTCCCTCCATAACAGGATATTCCCCCCTCCATGCTGTACTGTAGGAATGGTGGGATTTGGATGGTGATCTGGATTGGATTTCCACCAGACACATCATTCAGTGTTGAGGCCAAATATTTCCATTTTAGTCTCATCTGACCACAACCCCTTTCTCCATGCGGCCTCAGAATCTTCAAGGTGCATTTTGGCAAACTTCAGTGGTGGCTGCATGTGGCCTTTCTTGAGGAGTTGCTTTTTTTCTTGCACCCTTCCCATCCAAGCCACATTTGTGGAGCATTTGTGATATTGGTGTCACATGCACACAATGACCGCTCTCTGTCATTAATTCCTGACACGGCTTCAGATTTGCTGGAAGCCTCTTGGTCGCTTCTCTGACCAATTTCCTCCTGGCTCTTTCATCCAGTTTGGAGCGATGTTCTGATCCAGGGAGGGTCAGAATTGTACCAAATACCTTCCACTTCTTAATCATAGACTTCACTCTGCTTCTAGGCATTGATAAAGCCTTTGACATGTTTTTGCATCCATCTCCTGACTTGTGCATGCCCACAACTGTATCTCGGAGATCCCGGTGACAGGCCACCCATAGTTGATTGTTTGCTTAAGTTGCACTACAGGGACTGAAATGCTCCAGGAAATCTCTTTTCATGCTGAGCTAATCTAAATGACCCCAGCTGATCACAGATGAAAGTCAAATGGCTTTGTGTACCATTGAGAAGGTGATTAGCTACACCTGATGGAGTTTACAAGTCAGTTTTAGTAGAGAGGGGATTCTGTTTTTGAATTTTTTACATTTTTTTCCGACATGTTGGTGTTCTAGCTTTCACTTAGATGGTTTAGATTGCGCTGAGTAAATATAGCTGGATAAAACAAAAACTGTGTCTGTCTTCATTTCAGGCTGCAAAGAAACAAATTGTGATTATTTTAATGGGGGGTGATTCTTGTCTATACCCACTGTAGGTGGCTTCCCGTAGAAACAACATTTTGCTCTCCACCGTTCTCCCTAAGGCCTGTAGGGATTTTCCTGATCATGTAGAGTACAGACTAATTATTCCACTTGCTTTCTCCTCGGCTTTCACTCCCCTGGGGCTCTTTAGACTCGCTCCTGGTGAAAACTGTCCTTTCCCGTCAATGTGCTTGGGACACGGGTGGGGGTGGGGGGATTTGACGGATTCATTTGCTGCTGTCATACACCACTGAAGGAGCAGATTCTGTGGTCTTCTAGAGGATCCTTCTGGTTGATGACTGGTTGCCTATTAAACCAGATGACAGGTTGCCATCAGAAACAGATTACCGTTCATTTTCATAAAAAAAAATTCTCTAAGCATGTCCTGATTGATTCTAATGGTGATCCATTTAATGGGGAATGGTCCTCACAATCCGTTCACATTTCTCACCGGGAAAACAGAACAGATACAAAATAAGAATCTGGATATGAAGGCGGGGGAAACGTCTGTAAATTCTGAGCAGAAAGATGTTTTTTTGTGAGGAAGCCTCAAGGAAAAAGCAAGAAATAATCTTACAGATTCGGTACAAACGCTATCAGTTATCTTATTTTGGTTTCTTTTGACTGCATACAGAACATTTCAGCATAGGACCATACACTCTCCGGCCACTTTATTAGGTCCACCTTGCTAGTGCCAAGAAAATCTCCCCCCACACCATGACACCACCACCAGCCTGAACCATTGATACAAGTCAGGATGGATCCACCACACTATGACACCACCACCACCACCAGCCTGAACCATTGATACAAGGCAGGATGGATCCACCACACCATGACACCACCACCAGCCTGAACCGTTGTTACAAGGCAGGATGGATCCACCACACCATGACACCCCCACCACCAGCCTGAACCATTGATACAAGGCTGGATGGATCCACCACACCATGACACCACCACCACCAGCCTGAACCATTGATACAAGGCAGGATGGATCCACCACACCATGACACCACCACCAGCCTGAACCATTGATACAAGGCTGGATGGATCCACCACACCATGACACCACCACCAGCCTGAACCATTGATTCAAGGCAGGATGGATCCACCACACCATGACACCACCACCACCAGCCTGAACCATTGATACAAGGCAGGATGGATCCATGCTTTCATGTTGTTTACACCAAATTCTGATCCTACCATCTGAATGTCGCAGCTGAAATCCAGACTCATCAGACCCGGCAACGTTTTTCCAATCTTCTATTGTCCAATTTTGGTGACTTGTGTGAATTGTAGCCTCCGTTTCCTGTTTTTTAGCTGACAGGAGTGGCCCCCGGTGTGGTCTTCTACTGCTGTAGCCCATCTGCTTCAAGGTTGGATGTGTTGTGCACACACACACATATATATATATTGTGGGAACTCGCCTCAAATGGTAGAGCTTTGTTAAACACACACAGCAACTCGCTTTCTTTTTTAAGGCCTTTTTAGCCCACTTTTATTTAAAGAAAATGTTCCATAAAGCTTCCCACGCAGGGGTATCCACCATCAAACACATGCAAATGAAAATTCAGCCTCCTGGCTTGTACAAAGTTTTATGTCTGTCTCCTGCAGACTCTTTCCAAAATATGGCTCTCGCACACAACTGGCCACTAGCACACAGCTAGTCTGGCTTCCACCTCTCCTTGGTGAAGCCCTCCTGACTCCAAGGCAGAGACCTCCTGTCTGCCAGGGTGGAGCCCTCCTGACTCCTGTCTGCCAGGGTGGAGCCTAGAACCCTGGTCCAGACTCTACAAAAGAGCCATGCACACATGACCAATCAGTATCCTGGCCATTCCCAAAACCTGGTCCCAGGATTGGAGATCCCATCCCTACCAAATCGCTTTGAAATCTCCAGGCTCCGGGTCCCGAAATGGACCTTAAAAACAAATGAGGAAAGTGAAAAGCCACTTTCCTCCGTATCAAACACTTACCCTGGAGCCCCTCAACCTGCTTTGTAGAGAATCCTGGGTTAAATAACCTTTCAACATCGTGACAGATCGCCACACTGTCACAATATATATATTATTATTATTATTATTATTACATCGAGTTTATATAGCGCCAAAGGGTTTGCTCAGCGCTGTACAATAGAGGGGGGGACAATACATGAAACATTACAGCAACAACAAACAGCACACGAGGGGTTAGAGGGCCCTACTCTTTAGAGCTTACAATCTAGGAGGGAGGGGGTAGTGGTACAGGAGGAAGTGGCTGTGGGGGATGGAGTGGTAGGAGGAATGAAGGAGAGCAGCAGTTAGGTGAGGGTGGGGTAGGCTTTCCTGAAGAGGTGGGTTTTCAGGGAGCGCCTGAAGGTGAGGAGGGAAGGCGACAATCTGATGGATTGGGGCAGTGAGTTCCAGAGGATGGGGGTGGACCTGGAGAAGTCTTGCAGTCGTGCGTGGGAGGAGTAGACCAGGGAGCAGGATAGAAGGAGGTCCTGTGAGGAGCGAAGGGTACGGGTAGGGTGGTATTTGGGAATTAGGTTGGTGAGGTAGGTAGGGGCAGTGTTGTGAATGGCTTTGTAGGTCAGAGTCAGTAGTTTGAATTTGATGCGTTGGGCAACCGGGAGCCAGTGGAGGGAGTGACAGAGGGGGGTGGCGGAGGTGGAGCGGTTGGTAAGGTGGATGAGTCTGGCCGCTGAGTTCAGGATGGTCTGGAGTGGGGAGAGCCTGCACTGGGGTAGGCCGGTGAGAAGGGAGTTGCAGTAGTCCAGGCGTGAGATGATGAGGGAGTGTACGAGTAGCTTAGTGGTGTCTGGGGTGAGGAAGGAGCGTATCTTGGAGATGTTGCGGAGGTGGAGCCTGCATGAGTTTATAAGTGATTGGACATGAGGTTGGAAGGAAAGGTTAGAGTCCAGAATGACGCCAAGGACTTTGGCTTGCGGGGCGGGATTGATGGTGGTGTTGTTGGTAGTGATGGATAGGATGGGGGGGGAGCGGGAAGGGGGAAAGACGAGGAGCTCGGTTTTGGAGAGGTTAAGCTTGAGGAAATGGAGCGACATCCAGTCTGAGATGATACATATATATATATATATATACATAGGCTTTGTAACCCCTTCCAGACTGATACTTCCAGACTTCCCTTCTGACAGTAATCAGGCCTGGGTGTGGCAAGTGGTATATATACATATATATTATATACACACACAGATATATATATTTATATATATTTAAAATATATTGAATACGGCCAAAATTGTAGTATATTTAGGAAGAATATTTTTCAAATACATTTAAAATATATTTTTCTTCCATGTGGGTTGCTCATCATCAGTCAAGGGTTTCAGTCATATTAGCGGTACATCAACACTTGTGATCCCGGGAAGATGTGGGGTCCCAAAAAAAGTCTGAACCCCGCTATTATAAAGGATTGGTTTCTTGTTGCTCATAAGATGCATCAGATGTGTAACAAAAAGTCTCCAGCGTGGTTGCGGAGTAAACGTAATAACTTGATTTATTGAACACGAATTCCTGTAAAACACTAATAATACATTCTAACGGCATAGAAGGAACTTCAGATCCCATATTTAGCTCCTAGCAGTCACAACAACGCCATCCGAGGTCTGGAAAGCCAGGATTTCAGTCACTGCTCTGAGCTGACATTGAAAATGAATTTTCCTTTTCCTCTAAGGGAGAGATAAATCCAGAAGAGAGATAAAGAAGAAAAAGCTGCTAATTAATGTCCAATGGCTTCCAACAACTGAAAAGTAACTTTAATCATTTTAATTAATTGTACTGTAAAATGTTGCGGGGTCACCTGGGTGAGCGCACTTTCATTGTGGCAGTTTAATATTAATCAGAGCTGCCGATTAAAATATTTTTCTTCATTTGCGGTTTAAGCAAAAGACCGAGAGATCCTCTATACGGCAAATCTGAAATGATGGATTATCTAAAATACGTCCAATTGTCTCCCCTTAATTGGTAGTTTTGTTTGTATGGAAATGGCTTTGTCTTGTCTTCCGGAAATAGAGAATCATGGCAAATGGGTTTTTCCCAAAGGATCTCCAGTCCAGCAAGTGTTACAATGAGTGAATTGTGAATCGTGTAATGTTCTTACCTGGATAGGACAGCCTTTCTCAACCTTTTTAATCCCAAGGAACCCTTACTGAAACCATTTCGTTGAAAGTCAGTGAAAAAACGACCATTACGTTGGTGGTCATGTTTAAGAATGATCCTTATATTAATAGTCATTGGGATGAATGCCCTTTACTTTGGTGGTCAGTGGGAAGAATGCTCCTTACATTGGGGATCAGTGGGAAGAATGCCCCTTACATTGGGGATCAGTGGGAAGAATGTCCCTTACATTGGTGGTCAGTGGGAAGAATGTCCCTTACATTGGTGGTCAGTGGGAAGAATGTCCCTTACATTGGTGGTCAGTGGGAAGAATGTCCCTTACATTGGTGGTCAGTGGGAAGAATGTCCCTTACATTGGGGGTCAGTGGGAAGAATGTCCCTTACATTGGTGGTCAGTGGGAAGAATGCCCCTTACATTGGTGGTCAGTGGGAAGAATGTTCCTTACATTGGGGGTCAGTGGGAAGAATGTCCCTTACATTGGGGGTCGGTGGGAAGAATGTCCCTTACATTGGGGGTCAGTGGGAAGAATGTCCCTTACATTGGGGGTCAGTGGGAAGAATGTCCCTTACATTGGAGGTCAGTGGGAAGAATGTCCCTTACATTGGTAATCAGTGGGAAGAATGTCCCTTACATTGGTGGTCAGTGGGAAGAATGTCCCTTACATTGGCGGTCAGTGGGAAGAATGTTCCTTACATTGGAGGTCAGTGGGAAGAATGTCCCTTACATTGGAGGTCAGTGGGAAGAATGTCCCTTACATTGGCGGTCAGTGGGAAGAATGTTCCTTACATTGGTGGTAAGTGGGAAGAATTCTCCCTACATTGGGGGTCAGTGGAAAGAATGCTCCTTACATTGATGGTCAGTGGGAAGAATGTCCCTTACATTGTGGGTCAGTGGGAAGAATGTCCCTTACATTGGTGGTCAGTGGGAAGAATGTCCCTTACATTGGGGGTCAGTGGGAAGATTGTCCCTTACATTGGGGTCAGTGGGAAGATTGTCCCTTACATTGGGGGTCAGTGGGAAGAATGTCCCTTACATTGGGGGTCAGTGGGAAGAATGTCCCTTGCATTGGGGATCAGTGGGAAGAATGTTCCTTACATTGGGGGTCAGTGGGAAGAATGTCCCTTACATTGGGGGTCAGTGGGAAGAATGTCCCTTACATTGGGGATCAGTGGGAAGAATGTCCCTTACATTGGGGGTCAGAGAGAAGAATGTCTCTTACATTGGGGATCAGTGGAAAGAATGTCCCTTACATTGGTGGTCAGTGGGAAGAATGTCCCTTACATTGGGGGTCAGTGAGAAGAATGTCCCTTACATTGGTGGTCAGTGGGAAGAATGTCCCTTACATTGGTGGTCAGTGGGAAGAATGTCCCTTACATTGGGGGTCAGTGGGAAGAATGTCCCTTACATTGGTGGTCAGTGGGAAGAATGTCCCTTACATTGGTGGTCAGTGGGAAGAATGTCCCTTACATTGGTGGTCAGTGGGAAGAATGTCCCTTACATTGGTGATCAGTGGGAAGAATATCCCTTACGTTGGTGATCAGTGGGAAGAATGCCCCTTACATTGGGGATCAGTGGGAAGAATGTCCCTTACATTGGTGGTCAGTGGGAAGAATGTCCCTTACATTGGTGGTCAGTGGGAAGAATGTCCCTTACATTGGTGATCAGTGGGAAGAATGTCCCTTACATTGGTGATCAGTGGGAAGAATGTCCCTTACATTGGAGGTCAGTGGGAAGAATGTCCCTTACATTGGTGGTCAGTGGGAAGAATGTCCCTTACGTTGGGGGTCAGTGGGAAGAATGTCCCTTACTTTGGTGGTCAGTGGGAAGAATGTCCCTTACATTGGTGATCAGTGGGAAGAATGTCCCTTACATTGGTGATCAGTGGGAAGAATGTCCCTTACATTGGACGTCAGTGGGAAGAATGTCCCTTACATTGGGGGTCAGTGGGAAGAATGTCCCTTACATTGGAGGTCAGTGGGAAGAATGTCCCTTACATTGGGGGTCAGTGGGAAGAATGTCCCTTACATTGGCGGTCAGTGGGAAGAATGTTCCTTACATTGGAGGTCAGTGGGAAGAATGTCCCTTACATTGGAGGTCAGTGGGAAGAATGTCCCTTACATTGGCGGTCAGTGGGAAGAATGTTCCTTACATTGGTGGTAAGTGGGAAGAATTCTCCCTACATTGGGGGTCAGTGGAAAGAATGCTCCTTACATTGATGGTCAGTGGGAAGAATGTCCCTTACATTGTGGGTCAGTGGGAAGAATGTCCCTTACATTGGTGGTCAGTGGGAAGAATGTCCCTTACATTGGGGGTCAGTGGGAAGATTGTCCCTTACATTGGGGTCAGTGGGAAGATTGTCCCTTACATTGGGGGTCAGTGGGAAGAATGTCCCTTACATTGGGGGTCAGTGGGAAGAATGTCCCTTGCATTGGGGATCAGTGGGAAGAATGTTCCTTACATTGGGGGTCAGTGGGAAGAATGTCCCTTACATTGGGGGTCAGTGGGAAGAATGTCCCTTACATTGGGGATCAGTGGGAAGAATGTCCCTTACATTGGGGGTCAGAGAGAAGAATGTCTCTTACATTGGGGATCAGTGGAAAGAATGTCCCTTACATTGGTGGTCAGTGGGAAGAATGTCCCTTACATTGGGGGTCAGTGAGAAGAATGTCCCTTACATTGGTGGTCAGTGGGAAGAATGTCCCTTACATTGGTGGTCAGTGGGAAGAATGTCCCTTACATTGGGGGTCAGTGGGAAGAATGTCCCTTACATTGGTGGTCAGTGGGAAGAATGTCCCTTACATTGGTGGTCAGTGGGAAGAATGTCCCTTACATTGGTGGTCAGTGGGAAGAATGTCCCTTACATTGGTGATCAGTGGGAAGAATATCCCTTACGTTGGTGATCAGTGGGAAGAATGTCCCTTACGTTGGGGGTCAGTGGGAAGAATGTCCCTTACATTGGTGATCAGTGGGAAGAATGTCCCTTACTTTGGTGGTCAGTGGGAAGAATGTCCCTTACATTGGTGATCAGTGGGAAGAATGTCCCTTACATTGGTGATCAGTGGGAAGAATGTCCCTTACATTGGAGGTCAGTGGGAAGAATGTCCCTTACATTGGTGGTCAGTGGGAAGAATGTCCCTTACGTTGGGGGTCAGTGGGAAGAATGTCCCTTACTTTGGTGGTCAGTGGGAAGAATGTCCCTTACATTGGTGATCAGTGGGAAGAATGTCCCTTACATTGGTGATCAGTGGGAAGAATGTCCCTTACATTGGACGTCAGTGGGAAGAATGTCCCTTACATTGGGGGTCAGTGGGAAGAATGTCCCTTACATTGGAGGTCAGTGGGAAGAATGTCCCTTACATTGGGGGTCAGTGGGAAGAATGTCCCTTACATTGGGGGTCAGTGGGAAGAATGTCCCTTACATTGGTGGTCAGTGGGAAGAATGTCCTTTACATTGGTGGTCAGTGGGAAGAATGCCCCTTACATTGGTGGTCAGTGGGAAGAATGCCCCTTACATTGGTGGTCAATGGGAAAAATGCAATCCTTACAGTGCTGGTCAGAAAGCATCCTCTTTGGACAGCTAAATGAATCATTGGTTTCATGCAACAGTCAAATAAAGGTCGATCAGCCACAGCTCCAGGAACCCCTAGCAGTGTCTGAAGGAACCTTGGTTGAGAATGGCTGGCATAGGATATCCTTAGAAACTGTCCACCACTTGGGTAGTGCAGCTTTTGGGAAAGCAGAAACTGAACACGTGGTATCCGGTGAAGGTGGAGGAGCGCCAAGCTGCACAGCTCTGGAGACAAGTTATTCCAATCGTGTATTTGTATTTTTTGTATAATTCTGTATGTTTAGATTCACAGAGCAATAGGCAATGTTCAGTGTTCCCAAATGAGGGAAGAGGTAGGTCAGTAAGCATTCGGAATCAATGACCGGCAACATTGCTACAACTCATACGTGGTGTGCAGACGGGGGAAGGACAAGTGCACTCCTGTGACCTAGAGGACAAGGATGACACAAACACGTTGGCCATACTCCTGTTTTAACATTTTTTTTTTTAATGCCTTCACGGCCCAGTTATAACACAGTTACAAGGGTGGCAATAAAAAAAAAATATATTTTTTTTTTACTCGTCACTGAAGTCCTATGCAGATGGAAGGACACCTTTTGACCGTCACCATAAAGAACCAGCATAAATATCCTGAAACAACATCGTAAAGAATGCCTGCAATCACTGTTTGCAGGCATCGTTTCACATAGAAGCTGCTGCAGCTGCCCCTGCAATGACGGGCGGGGGGGGGGGGGGGGCGGTCCTCTTGTTCTGGGAGGACATCATATGACATTCTCCCACTCTAACTGCGCATGCGCGCTCCCGGGGGGGGGGGGGGGGAAGGTGCAGCAATTGGTGGTGTGCTGTGTCCCTGGGACACAGCGGATCACCAATCAGAGGAAAGAGCCGATGATGTTGGCTCTGTCATGTGATCAGCTGTGTCCAATCACAGTTGATCGCATGTAAAGAAGGAAATGCTGGTAATCGTCAATTCTCTCCTAACACTGACAGCGTGTGAGCCGGTAAGTGGCATTCCTCAGAGGGGACATGTACACCGATCATTAGGGTACTGATGATCAGTGTAGCTCCAACAGTGCCACCTGCCAGTGCCCATCAGTGCCACCTGCCAGTGCCTACCAGTGCACATCAATGCCACATATCAGTGCCCATCTGAGCTGCCTTTCAGT
This sequence comes from Staurois parvus, assembly GCF_062004578.1. Taxonomy (NCBI): domain Eukaryota; kingdom Metazoa; phylum Chordata; class Amphibia; order Anura; family Ranidae; genus Staurois; species Staurois parvus. Next base: position 268,165 of record NW_028319927.1, read on the forward strand.
GCCAGTCAGTGCCACCTATCAGTGCCGCCCATCAGTGCCATATATGAGTGCTGCCTTTCAGTGCCCATCAATGCCACCTGCCAGTGCCCATCAGTACCACATAGTGCCTACCAGTGAACATCAATGCCACATATCAGTGCCCATCTAAGCTGCCTTTCAGTGCCAGTCAGTGCCACCTATCAGTGCCGCCAATCAGTGCCACCTATTAGTGCCAGTCAGTGTTGCCTATCAGTGCCCATCAGTGCCACCTAACAGTTCCAGTCAGTGCCACCTATCAGTGCTGCCAATCAGTGTCACCTATTAGTGCCAGTCAGTGCTGCCTATCAGTGCCAGTCAGTGCCGCCTATCAGTGCCCGTCAGTGCCGCCTAACAGTTCCAATCAGTGCCACCTATCCGGACCGCCTAACAGTGCCATATATGAGTGCTGCCTTTCAGTGACCATCAGTGATGCCTGACAATGGCCCACAGTGCCACCTACCAGTGCCTCCTCATCAGTGCCCATCAGTGCCGCCTATCAGTGCCTATCAGTGCAGCCCATCAGTGCCCATCACTGCAACCTCATTAGCGCACATCAGTGAAGGAGAAGAATTACTTCTTTACAAAATTTTATAACAGAAACTAAGAAAAAACTTTTTTTTTCAAAAGTTTCAGTTTAGCAAAAAAAAATGAAAACCTTGGTGATTAAATGCCACCAAAAGAAAGTTCTGTCTGTCTGAAACAACAACATGGTAAAGAATGCCGGCAATCACTGTCTGCAGGCACCATTATATATAGGAAAACCAGCTGTAAAAAAAACGACAAACCAGAAGCCCCTCTAGCCTGTGAAGTGACTCGGGGGTCCCAAACAAACAAAAATGCTTCATTTGTATATTTTATGTAAAGTATGACCGCTGTTGAAAGTTCAGATTTGCAACAATATGTTTTCTTTTCCAGGTCTGGCTTCCATCAGTCTTCTGCAGCCTTCTGGATGCACCACATGGACAGGAATGTCTGAGGAAGGATATCGGCGGTTTTGCTAAACTACAATTTAAATGCATCGCTCGCTGCTCTTTGGACTTGTGCCAGTCAGCTCTGTTGATCACATTTCGACTGCTTGTCAAGAGTCTGCAGTAAATTCCGGCTCTCCCCTGCTAGGATGCCGGGACGTGTGGTGACTGACTGATGGGAAGACACCTGTGGAAGTTTCTTTTTGTGGATCGGGAATGGATCACCGTGAAGATGCTTGGACAAACACCTGGGGGGGGGGGGGGTTATCGTCTATCCATTGACCTGTCGGTTGACTTGCAAATCCCATGGCAGAAGCAGATTCTGGTAGCGGGATACAAGTTTTGGTATCTTGCAGAGCAGGAGGGGTTGGTCTTTGGTAACAGAGGTTTTCAACATGAGTGGTAGTAGGAAAGGGTTTAAGTGATTTTAAACCTGTTTTTAAAGCACTTTCGGCAGCTGATTTAATCCCTTTGTGTAGTGCTCCTCAAACTATGGCCTGGAGGCTGGACGTGGCCCTTTGTAAACCTTTATCTAGCCCTTGGGGCACTATTCTTTCAACTGACATCAACAATGGGGCACCATTTCTCCAACTGACACCAACAATGAGGCACCATTTTTCCAACTGACACCAACAATGGGGCACCATTTCTCCAACTGACGCCAACAATGGGGCACCATTTCTCCAACTGACGCCAACAATGGGGCACCATTTCTCCAACTGACACCAACAATGGAGCACCAGGTAGGGGGTCTCCAAACTTTCTAAACAAAGGGGCCAGCTTATTGTCCTTCAGACTTTAAGAGGGCCGGACTGTGGCCAGTGGGAGTGGAAATTTTCCTGGCATCAGTAAACATCGCCACATAGACACCACATGGTATCATTGGGAGCAATAGTGCCCCATTGTTGGCGTCAGTTGGAGAAATGGTGCCCCATTGTTGGCGTCAGTTGGAGAAATGGTGCCCCATTGTTGGCGTCAGTTGGAGAAATGGTACCCAATTGTTGGCGTCAGTTGGAGAAATGGTACCCAATTGTTGGTGTCAGTTGGAGAAATGGTACCCAATTGTTGGTGTCAGTTGGAGAAATTGTGCCCCATTGTTGGTGTCAGTTGGAGAAATTGTCCCCCATTGTTGGCGTCAGTTGGAGAAATAATACCCCATTGTTGGCGTCAGTTGGAAAAATGGTGCCCCATTGTTGGCGTCAGTTGGAGAAATGGTACCCAATTGTTGGTGTCAGTTGGTGAAATGGTGCCCCATTGTTGGCGCCAGTTGGAGAAATGGTGCCCCATTGTTGGCATCAGTTGGAAAAATGGTACCCCATTGTTGGCGTCAGTTGGAGAATTAGTGCCCCATTGCTGGCGTCAGTTGGAGAAATGGTGCCCCATTGTTGGCATCAGTTGGAGAAATGGTGCCCCATTGTTGGCATCAGTTGGAGAAATGGTGCCCCATTGTTGGCGTCAGTTGGAGAAATGGTGCCCCATTGTTGGTGGAATACCAAAGTTACAAACACCCTGGTGGGAGAGCGCCGCTAGGGGAAGAACTCGCAGTTCAATGCAGTCAGATGTAGAGGAAGAGAGGTGCAGACAGTGTCTGTTTCAGAAGGTGAAGGGCAGCTGGCTGAGTGAGAAGCTCTTTCCAAGATAGCGAGTCCGTAATCTAGCCCTCCTCATCAGGAACCTTTCCCTACTGCTAGTTACTTTCCATAACAAGCGGGGTCTCTCTCCTTGCACTAGCCACCAGCATGAAGTGAGCCAAAACCCAGGGGCCAGGGACTTAAATAGACCTGCTGACCCAAGATGTCCATCGTGGGTCACATGAGCGTAGGGCAGCCAACTGGAATGCTGTTCAATTGACCCAGGAAACCATAGAGAAACGTTGTTTCTCCTGCACTTTCTTTCCAGGCTGAGGTGCCACTCAGTTGAGCGCCATCTGCAGTGGAGATAACAAACAGCACCTGCCTACACGCTGCATATTCACTAAGGTAGGGGGTCTCCAAACTTTCTAAACAAAGGGGCCAGTTTATTGTCCTTCAGACTTTAAGAGGGCCGGATTGTGGCCAGTGGGAGTGGAAATTTTCCTGGCATCAGTAAACATCGCCACATAGGCACAACATGGTATCATTGGGAGGAATAGTGCCCTATTGTTGGCGTCAGTTGGAGAAATGGTGCCCCATTGTTGGCGTCAGTTGGAGAAATGGTGCCCCATTGTTGGCGTCAGTTGGAGAAATGGTGCCCCATTGTTGGCAACAGTTGGAGAAATGGTGCCCCATTGTTGGCATCAGTTGGAGAAATGGTGCCCCATTTAATTTAAATAAATAAAAAGAAATGTACATACACTCCCCGGCCACTTTACTAGGTTCACCTGTTCAATGGCTTGGTAACACAAATTGCTAATCAACCAATCACATGTCAGCAACTTAATGCAGTTAGGCAGTTAGGCATCTAGACGTGGTGAAGACGACTTGCTGAAGTTCAAACCAAGCATCAGAATAGGGAAGAAAGGGGATTTAAGTGACTTTGAATGTGGCATGGTTGTTAGTGCCAGACGGGCTGGTATGAGTATTTAAAAAAGTGCTGATCTCCTGGGATTTTCACGCACAACCATCTCTAGGGTTTACAGAGAATGGTCACAAAAAGAGAAAATATCCAGTGAGGGGCAGTTGTGTGGAGGAAAATGCCTTGTTGATGTCAGAGGTCACAAGAGAATGGGCAGACTGGTTCCAGATGATAGAAAGGCAACAATAACTTACGCCAATACGGACCAAAATCTCTGAGGAATGTTTCCAACACCTTGTTGAATCTATGCCACGAAGAATGAAGTCAGTTCTGAAGGTAAAGGAGGTCCAACCCGATACTAGCAAGGTGGACCTAATAAAGTGGGCGGTGAGTGTACATAAATAAGTGCGATTGTGGTAGCTCAGTCCACAGAGGTAAAGAGAGAAGAAAGAGACATGAACATGAGTTAGAGGAGGTACTGGGGGAGGAAATGAAAATAAGTTAAAATTAGTGGCTCCTGGGGGAGGAGTTGAGGAGTCAGAGAGTAAATATTCAATAGAGAAGATGGGACTTTCAAGGGTGCATGGACATGAATACAAAACATATTAAAAAGTTATATCATTTTTATTTCGTATTTTTGTGAACAACGCAAAAGGAAAAAAATACAGAAACATAAAAACATTTTCAGTACCAAGAATAAAACTGAGATTCAAACTTGGTTATGTAATTGTAGTTACTCCCTACATGTTTCGCCCTCATAGGCTTCTTCAGGGAGATTTTTTGGAAGAAAATTCTACCACCGAGGCAGTCTAGATATATATTTTCTTAAAAAAAAAATCTCTCCTGAAGAAGCCCGTGAGGGCGAAACATGTAGGGAGTAACTACAATTACATAACCAAGTTTTAATCTCAGTTTTACTCTTAGTACTGAAATTGTTTTTATGTTTCTGTATTTTTTACCTTTTGTGTTTTTTTACAAAAATGCAAAATAAAAATTATATAACTTTTTAGTATGTTCTGTATTCATGTTCATGCACCCTGAAAGTTCCATCTTCTCTATTGAATATTTGCAACTTTAAGGGATGTGGTGCAACAACCTGAGTCAGAGAGTACAGTAGTTGTTTGTATCTTTCTGTGAAAGAAAAATCTCAAAACTAAAACCTTGTGGTACGAAACTTTGAATGTATCCCTTTAATAGAAGTTGTTAGATCTTCAATTTGTTAAAAAGCTTTCATTTGTAACGGCCTCTAGTGTAGATAGTTTTTTGTTTGTGTATAGTTAGCTTGCTAGAAGCCTGGGTGTGAGTCAGCAAAGTTACTTTAGGTTAGGGATGGAGGGCTTTACAGGTCAGTCCTCTGGTACCTCCCCCTGCTCTAGAAACTATGAGAAGTTTCTAGAAGCCAGTAGGCGGAGGTGAGGAGGGACTAATCTACATATTTATGGCCTTTCATTTGCAAAGGCCTCTAGTGTAGATAGGTTTTTTTTTTGTGTATAGTTAGTAGCTTGTGAGAAGCCTGGGTGTGAGTCAGCAAAGTTACTTTAGGTTAGGGCTGGAGGGCTTTACAGGTCAGTCCACTGGTACCTCCCCCTGCTCTAGAAAATATGAGAAGTTTCTGGAAGCCAGCAGGCGGAGGTGAGGAGTGGCTAATCTGCATATTTATGGGAGTCTGACCAATCCCAGGCAGGAGGTCAGGCAGTGTGGGAGATCAGCCCATAAATATAAGAGAGCCTGGCCAACGGGAGTCAGGTGGAAGATGGATTGAGGAAAGTACTGCTGGTGTGGAGCCTGGAATTGGGCCCTGGAGAAAGGGAGTGTCTACCTACAGGCTAAGACAGGGGTAGGCAACCTGAGAGCCGCAGGGCTACAAGTTCCATCATGCCTCTGCAAGTCATAGCTGTAACTGTCAGTTTTGTTCTCTTTGCAATGCCTCATGGGAAATGTAGTTCCACAACAGCTAGAGAGCCGCAGGTTGCCTACCCCTGGGCTAGGAGCTGGAAAGAGGGACCTCCACTGGTCTACAGTCTACAGGGAAGGACAGCCTCTCAGCAGGGGAAAATACCAGCCCAGCATAAGACCTGAAAGCAGTTTCTCTTTTAATGCTACAGGATCTGGACAGTATGAGTACCTCTACACCCCCCGGGCCTACAAGGGAGGGGGCAATCAGATATCATACCCAACTAGTTCTCCCTGGGACATTGTACTTATGTGCCTCAGAATCTCTTGCCCTGGGATACTTTTAATGACAGCCAGGTAGATGAGGAGATTTTCATCTGGGGTCTGAGGAGGTTCCATGTAAGGGGACTGAGTGCTCCTAGTAAGGACTGTGTGCTGATCCGTTAAGAGACAAGAGCCACTCCAGAAAAAGTAGAAAAGTCCAGGATCGAATTCTTGCTTTTTGTACATAGAAAGTTTGTCCTTCAAGTTGTTTCAGTTCCATTGGGCATCCCCTATACCCATTGGTGTATTTAAGTATTGTGCTGCCCTAGGCAACACAAAAATCGTCTGCCCCCACGAACACCGACCAACACCAACCCCCCCCTTGCCCTTCTCATTGACCAACAACACCAGCACGTGTCCCTTCTCTCATCCCTTCTTCTGGGAGGAGGTGGTGCCCCCCTGAAAAAATGCCACCCTAGGCAAGTGCCTTGTTTGCCTCGTGGTAAATACGCCCCTGCCTATATCCCCAGACCCCATCCAAGTTTTTTAACCCTCAGTAATACAACAAAAACCAAGCTCATGGACTGATCACTGACTTTGGATGCAAGACTGTTTTGACTGAGAACATCTGTTGGCATTATTGCCGCTCATTTTGTAATTTTTCAATGTACGAACGCCTCATTTCATTGTTCGATGTCTATATATAATCAATAGAGAAGTAATTATGCAATGTTTTCGGAAAGCTTTCTTATGGTCCTAAAGTAAAGCCAGTCTAATTGCTGTGCATTGTACCATTTAACCACAGAAAATGGCAGTTGGAAGGATAAATAAAAGGTTAGGAGGAAAACGAGGAGACAAAAAAAGAGCAGAAATGAAAATGCGTGAGCGGTCAGTATGGATGGGATTGCTTATAGGAAAAAACATTTGTCCGATGTTCATGTTGGTGAAATTGTTAAAGGTCTGGAGAAGGTAGGGATGCCGTGATCATGCCTGCTCACTCCTGCTCAGTGCTGGGACATGGTCATTCAGAGCCCAGTGCAAAGATGCCAAAATCCGCCCCCGCCCTGCTCATATTCATTCCCTCAACCCCTAGACCAGGGTTTCTCAACTAGGGTTCCTCCAGAGGTTGCTAGGTGTCCCTTGATCAATGAATAATTTCTACATCACAGGTAAGTTTTTAGTGACACCATTGATCTTTTTCACTATCTGTAATGGGGTAATTCATCTACTGACCACAAGTGTAAGGAGTATTCTTCCCATTGACCATCACACTAACCTATCATGAGTTGTAGATATGGTATTTTTTTTCAGCAGGGGTTCCCTGAGACCAGAAAGTTATTTCAAGGTTTCCTCCTAGTTGAGAAAGGCTGCTCCAGACTGTTCATTTGAGCCAGTGGAAGAGTGAAGGAAATGCTGTTTGCCTGTCTGTTGGTGTTTCGACTGGAGGAATAGAACTTAGTTCACCAGCGGCTCTTTAGGGGGTGCGCTACATGTCAATGCTCAAGGTGGGCTTTCTGATAGTGACAACAGTGGACCATGCCTGTGTTATGTGTGTTGGTACAATTGGGAGATGGTTGTCACCTTAAAATAGGAAGTGCCTGAACAAGGACTTTCATGGAAGGATCTCCGGGTACTGTATTATTTTAAAACTCAACTTGGAGGGTATTCTACTGTTTTCCAGTTCCTGACCGCCCAAATAGTGAGGGAAATTCTTCATGGCTACAGGAAAAGCTATAAAAACCTGAAAAAGGTTCTAACTCATCCACACTCCAAAACTTCCCTCAACCCCTAGACTAGGGCTTCTCAACTAGGGTTCCTCCAGAGGTTGCTAGGTGTCCCTTGATCAATGAATAATTTCTGCATCACAGGTAAGTTTTCAGTGACACCATTGATCTTTTTAGCTATCTGTAATGGGGTAATTCATCCACTCACCACAAGTGTAAGGAGCATTCTTCCCGTTGACCATCACACTAACCTATCATGAGTTGTAGATATGGTACTTTTTTAGCAGGGGTTCCCTGAGACCAGAAAGTTATTTCAAGGTTTCCTCCGAGTTGAGAAAGGCTGCTCTAGACTGTTCATTTGAGCCAGTGGAAGAGTGAAGGAAATGCTGTTTGCCTGTCTGTTGGTGTTTCGACTGGAGGAATAGAACTTAGTTCACCAGCGGCTCTTTAGGGGGTGCGCTACATGTCAATGCTCAATTTGGGCTTTTTGATAGTGACAACAGTGGACCATGCCTGTGTTATGTGTATTGGTACAATTGGGAGATGGTTGTCACCTTAAAATAGGAAGTGCCTGAACAAGGACTTTCATGGAAGGATCTCCGGGTACTGTATTATTTTAAAACTCAACTTGGAGGGTATTCTGCTGTTTTCCAGTTCCTGACCGCCCAAAAAGTGAGGGAAATTCTTCATGGCTACAGGAAAAGCTATAAAAACCTGAAAAAGGTTCTAACTCATCCACACTCCAAAACTTCCCTCAACCCCTAGACTAGGGTTTCTCAACTAGGGTTCCTCAAGAGGTTGCCAGGTGCCCCTTGATCAATGAACAATTTCTGCATCACAGGTAAGTTTTCAGTGACACCATTGATCTTTTTAGCTATCTGTAAGAGGGTAATTCATCCACTGACCACAATTGTAAGGAGCATTCTTCCCGTTGACCATCACACTAACCTATCATGAGTTGTAGATATGGTACTTTTTTTAGCAGGAGTTCCCAGAGACCAGAAAGTTATTTCAAGGTTTCCTCCTAGTTGAGAAAGGCTGCTCTAGACTATTCATTTGAGCCAGTGGAAGAGTGAAGGAAATGCTGTTTGCCTGTCTGTTGGTGTTTCGACTGGAGGAATAGAACTTAGTTCACCAGCGGCTCTTTAGGGGGTGCGCTACATGTCAATGCTCAAGGTGGGCTTTCTGATAGTGACAACAGTGGACCATGCCTGTGTTATGTGTGTTGGTACAATTGGGAGATGGTTGTCACCTTAAAACAGGAAGTCCCTGAACAAGGACTTTCATGGAAGGATCACCGGATACTGTATTATTTTAAAACTCAACTTGGAGGGTATTCTGCCGTCTTCCAGTTCCTGACCGCCCAAAAAGTAAAGGAAATTATTATTATTATACAGTATTTATATAGCGCCAAAAGGTTTGCTCAGCGCTGTACATTATAGTGGGGGGAAATTCTTCCTGGCTACAAGAAAAGCTATAAAAACATGAAAATGGTTCTAACTCATCCACACTCCAAAACGAAAAAATAATTTTGTATATGTGCTTTAACATTTAAATATCAGTCCACTTTATGGTGCCAAAAGCAAATACCTGAGATTATGGTTATACATTCCTGTTTGTACTTTGTTATGATAAGCACAACAGTTCTATGAACAAAGTATTTTCGTGACCCTTCCTTCATCATGGTGTAATAATGAATATACCAACCATGTATGGAAAACCATGGAACCTTTACTACTCTCATGCTATAGGACAGTGGTCTCCAAACTGTGGCCCCAGGGCTTTGCTTGCTTCTATCTGCCCTTTGGGGCACTATTTCATCCACTGATACAACAATGGGCCATTATTCCCTCCACTGACACCAATGAAGGGGCACAATTTCTCCTAAAACACCAACAATGGACCATTATTCCCATCTTAGACACCAATCATAGGACACAATTCCTTCCAATGACAAAAAAACGATAGGGCACTGTTCTTTCCACTGACACCAAAAGATGGGACATTTTTTTCCCACTGATGTTTGGACCTTTTTGACTGCCAATGGCACCAGTCCGGCCCCCCTAAAGTCTGAAGGCCAGTATACTGGCCCTTTGTTTAGAAATTTTGGAGACCCCCTGTTATAGGATTTGCCCCTCAGACCCATTCAGCCTTTGATCTTGGTCCACCTCTCATTTCTATTCTTCATCCAATCAATCTATGCTTTCTGTAACTGGCACAATCAGTATTAAAGTCCCAGCCCAGGATAAAACTAAATTTTTGCAGCATTTACCTCCCTCCTTCCCCCACAACCCATCCTAATAGTCTTTTTAACCCCCCCACCCCCTGGTGGTGAAGGCAGATATATTCACCTAAGTCCCCAGTCCAGGTCTCTCTGTGAAACAGGTTCCAGTGCAGGGGACTGCTGATCCAGCACTGCAATGGAGCCCTAAAACCCCCCAGTCCCATGCTGCCCCATGTGATGATGTTGTCATCCTTTCTCTCCTTAGAGGACCCTTCTGGCGGTCATCCAATCTGAGTTGTCCATGTCTCCCAGACAGTGATGTGGGCACCCAAAGAAAGAACCCTTCAGGAAGAAAACAGAAGAAAGGGACAGGAGAAGGGGAAGAAGGGGAAGGCTCAAGCCACCGGTGTCACACATGATCGGGGCTCCACATAAGTTTAAAAGGGGATTTTGTTTATTTTTTATTAAACGAAAAAGACTTGAAAAGCTTAACACAAATACTGTAGATCTCCAGGACTAGATGGCTTACACCCAAGAGTCCTCAAAGAACTCAGGCTGGTTATAGCCAGACTGCTTTTCTGGATTTTTAAGGATAGCATCCTGACATGAATGGTACCAGCTGATTGGTGAAAGGCCAACATGGTACCATTATTTAAAAAAGGGCAGAGATATATTCCTGGAAACTATAGGCCAGTCAGCCTAACGTCGATAGTGCGTAAACTATTGGAGGGGATGATAAGGGACTATATCCAAGATTTTGCTGATGAAAAAAGTATCTTTAGTAGTAATCAGCATGGCTTTACGAAAGGTCGTTCTTGCCAAACCAATCTGTTAACATTCTTTGAAGATGTAGGCCTGTAGATATGTTGTACCTGGATTCTGCTAAAGCATTCAATATGGTTCCCCATCAATGCATAATTTACAAACTGAGGACTGAAGGCATGGACCATAGGGTTTGTTCATGGATAGGAAACTGGTTACAAGGGTATGTCCAAAGGGTGGAGGCTGGAGTGGTAAGTGGGGTACCCCAGGGCTCTGTCCTGGGACCGATTCGACTTAATGTATTCATAAATGATATAGAGGCTGGTATAAATAGCTCAATCTCAGTTTTTGCTGATGTTACAAAGCTAAGTAGGGCACAGCAGGATATAGAAACTTTACAAGAAGACCTCAATAAAATACAGGATTGGGCAAATACATGGCAAATGAGGTTTAATATTGAAAAATGTAAAGTAATGCACTTGGGAGCTCAAAACACTAACGTAAGTTACTCACTAGGGGAAGAACCTCTGGGGGAATCCAAGATGGAAAAAGATCTGGGGGTCCTCGTGGATGACAGACTCAGCAGTGGCATGCAATGGTAAGCTGCAGCAAGTAAAGCTGGTAGAATTTTAGCATGCATAAAAAAGGGAATTTACTCAAGAGAAAAAATGATATTCCTGCCACTTTACAAAACTCTGGTTCGGCCACATCTGGAGTATGCCGTCCAGTTTTGGTCACCAGATCTCAGAAAGGATGTGCTGGAAGTGGAGAGGGCCCAGAGAAGGGCAACAAAATCAATAAGGGACCTCAGTTGTGAGGCAAAACTACAAACATTAATCCTAATCTCCCTGGAGAAGAGATGCTTGAGAGGAGATATGATATCGATATACAAATACCTCAATGGTAATTCTAGCATAAGGAATAAACTATTCTGTCTCACAGAGTGTAAGAAGGCATGGGGCCACTCAATGAAATTAGGAGAAGTGGTTTAGCCTTAACTTGCGTAGGGGTTTTTATACTGTCAGGGTGGTAAGGATGTGAAACTCCCTTCCACAATTGGTGGTGTCAGTAGGAAGTATCGATATTTAAAAAAAAAAAAAACTCTTGGATGGGCATCTTGGTGAACACAATATACAGGGATATGGGATATGAGTTTTTGACATAAGCACACACCCCCCCACATAGGTTGAACTAGATGGGCTGGTGTGTTTATTCAACCTTACCAACTATGTAACTAACTGGATCAGTTAAAGGCGGGTCGGAGGGAGGGTTGGATGAGTGATAAGTATCCTGGAGTAGGGATTTGTTGTTCATATACATGGGCATCAGTTGCTACCTTGTTGACAACAACCTTCTTGATCCCTTACAGTGTGGCTTTTACCCACAAAATTCCACCAGACGTGAGTTTTAATAGGGTCCTTTACGCATACTATGTTAGCTTTACTGCCTGCTAATCCTGTGTGCGGTTGGGTGCCATTTTGTTGTGGTCCTAGCTGAGCTAGCAAAATTCCAATGGCCACTGCTCCATATTCATACTTTTAGACCTCCCTGCTGCCTTCCTTATAGTTGACTTTCTGTTTTTCATACAAAAACTTCAATTTCTTGGCTTCCCAGATCTTTCTCTTTTCCTGGTTCTCCTCCTACGTAGCTAAGCTCTTCTATACTGTCACCTAATACTCTGTCTCCTCTTCCTGTTTCTGTAGGGATTCCCCAAGGCTATGTCCCCAGATCCCATCTCTGCTCTATCTACACCCCCTCCCCTGGTCAGTTGATAACCTCTATTGGCTTCCAATACCGTCTCTGTGCCTATGACATCCAACTCTATCTCCCCCGTCCTCAGCTCACCCCTTCAGTGCTTCATGCCTCACTAACTTACTAACTGACATATCAGTATGGATGTCACGCCACTCTGTGTACTGCCTCCCTTTATATTGTTCTTGTAATAATAATTCATAATAATAAAAATTATTTCAGTGGCTCAGCTAGTTGCTTCAGGCTGCTTCTAAATTGCATTGAGCTGCTTCGAGTTGCATTTACATTGATTTGCATGGCTTTCAGGCACTAACAAAAACCTGAGTACTTGAGCCCTTGGCTGTCCTCTCCTATGGTGTTGCTGTTTTGGAACTGAAGACTTTAAAGTGGAACTCAACCATATCTGAGCACCACAAACTGAAAAAGCTATTCAATTCATATTTAATATCCAAAGCAAACTCCCCCATCCATCTATATCTCCATCCACCCATGTCTCCATCCACCCATGTCTCCATTCATCCATGTCTCCATCCACTCATGTCTCCATCCACCCATGTCTCCATTCATCCATGTCTCCATCCATCCATGTCTCCATCTACCCATGTCTCCATCCACCCATGTCTCCATTCATCCATGTCTCCATCCACTCATGTCTCCATCCACCCATGTCTCCATCCACCCATGTCTCCATCCACCCATGTCTCCATCCACCCATGTCTCCATGCTTTTTTTTGTTTAGAAATTACTTTGAAAAACACCCCCCAGCATTCTAGCCACGGCCATCTTGAGTAAGGGCAGATGATTCCAGTAGCATTTACTTTCTGTAATCCATCCGCCCCTTAGCTCATGCATGCAGGCAGGAGGGTGTGCTTTGCTGAGAAAGCCCCTGTGGGCTGGCCTATGCCACATTGATTATGTCAGGTTGGGGGTAGGGCTTGTGCACATGGGGTACCGTTGTCATGCATGTGCGAGGCCGCGTTCATTATGGTGGCACTCCAACTTAGAGATGAGTCGTACCCCATGTGTAAATGTGTGACCCACAAAGTTCTTCTGTAAAAGTGCTTTCCAATGGCACTACACATCGTGCTGTTAGTATTGCATTTAGGAGGGACACCACAGAATCCATGCCCTCTCTACGAGTCCAGGGGGAAGTCTGCACTGACCCTCTCGCTACTGGAGGACCCTACACCCACGCCAGGTACTACACTTAATAACTGCCTGGTGTATACTTGGCGTTAGTTCTGGTTACCCATAGCAACTGCATTCCTCCTCCCACTTGTCTCGCTGAGTTAACCTTTAGTAGTAGCCTTACTTCATACCCCATATGTGCTTTACAAGCCCTGTTCTTTTGATACGCCCAAAAACTACCATGCACCCCTTTAACTAACTTCAGACCAGGCTCAAAACATCTAAAAGCTTTACTGGAGTGCTTGCATGAGTTCACAGTCGTATAACGAACAACGGTTAAACTCTAACAGCTAAATGGAGCTGCCCAGACATACCTGTAACAGACGTGAGTCCATAACTGGCATTTTCCATAGGTGGTAGATATGTGGCAGTCCGGTATTCCAAGGTAGAGTTCTTCTTGAGGCTCCAGTCCATGGCAGCAGGAACAGGCTCAAGGCTCTGGATGGAACCCTCTCGGTCCCATCCTTCCCCCTTATATTGCACAGGATATAGAAGGCAGGACCTAAAAAGCCTGGGAAAGGAGACCTAAAAGATAGAGTTCTTCTTGCGCTTCCAGTCCATGGCAGCAGGAACAGGCTCAAGGCTCTGGAGGGAACCCTCTTGGACCCAACCTGCCCCCTTATTATATTACACATGGGGGTATAGAAGGCAGGACCTAAAAAGCCCGGGAAAGGAGACCTAAAAGATAGAGTTCTTCTTGCGGCTCCAGTCTATGGCAGCAGGAACAGGCTCAAGACTCTGGAGGGAACCCTCTCTGACCCAACCTGCCCCCTTATTATATTACACGGGGGGTATAGAAGGCAGGACCTAAAAAGCTCGGGAAAGGAGACCTAAAAGATAGAGTTCTTCTTGCGCCTCCAGTCCATGGCATCAGGAACAGGCTCAAGGCTCAGGAGGGAATCCTCTCTGACCCAACCTACCCCCTTATTATATTACACGGGGGGGGGGTATAGAAGACAGGATCTAAAAAGCCTGGGAAAGGAGACCTAAAAGATAGAGTTCTTCTTGTGCCTCCAGTCTATGGCAGCAGGAACAGGCTCAAGGCTCTGGAGGGCACCCTCTCTGACCCAACCTGCCCCCTTATTATATTACACAGGGGGGGTATAGAAGGCAGCACCTAAAAAGTAAGGGAAAGGAGACCTAAAAGATAGAGTTCTTCTTGTGCCTCCAGTCTATGGCAGCAGGAACAGGCTCAAGGCTCTGGAGGGAACCCTCTCTGACCCAACCTGCCCCCTTATTATATTACACAGGGGGGTATAGAAGGCAGGACCTAAAAAGTAAGGGAAAGGAGACCTAAAATGTTAATCCCTTCCCCACCTGGGCAGAGTAACTCGCTAACTTTGAACAAAAATGCAATTCGTAGGTAACCTGCCTACACCCCATCTCCTCCCATGAAGACTCCTGGGATGTATGACATCATTTTGACCTAGGCCAGAAACCAGGAAGTAACTGAAGAAATTTAAACAAAAAAAAAAAATCTTTAAAACAAGTAAATATAATATTCCTTCCTATCTAATCGCTAATGCTAGATTAAAATAGTCCATGTTGATTAAAAGAGTTTAGTTCCACTTTAAAACAAAGAGAGTCTCAACAATTCCAACAATATTTGCAAATGCTCATTCTATGTTTACTCGCTGTAAATGTCACTCGCCATTGACGCACCATGCCATTGGACGCAACGTTGTTGATACAGTTTGTACCGCTTTCCAAGCCAATCCAATACCTCCTGGTGAGTCTGACTTTCTCCATGCCCTTTGGATGCTTTAGCTAAGCGAAGAGTCCTTTGCTGTACATAGCTCCATGCTTCCCACAATCCTTTGCGTTTCGTATCGACGGCATGGCTATATTCAGGAACATCCGACAAGTATGTGTAAGCGGAGCAGAATGTTATTGAACTTCGAGGACTTTATTCTGCTGTGTGTGACTTTTGGAATACCTGCGTCTATCAGGGACTCTGTCGGCTAACTCGGGTTTCAGTAATCTGCCCGTGTCTCATGAATTTCACATTTCAAGGACACACACCACCCTGAAATGTTAGAGGGATGCAAACAATATTTCTAAAAACTTGTATTGAAAGCGCAAATAAGACACAGTCATGGGAAAAAAAAATAAAAAATCTGCCCCTCCCCTCCTGCATTTCTGTCAGACAACGCATTGCTTCGCCCAGAAAATTGTTGCAGTGACAAATGTTTCGGCATTCTTGTGTTTATTTCTTTGGTTTGTATTGGCGACACAAAAAAGTGGAGAAACAAAAAGTCAAATTCGACACATTCCACCCAAAATCCCCAAAATGGACCAGAATTATTGGCACCTTCTGAAAATGGTAAGAAATAATTGCATTCCAGGTTTGCGCTGCTCCTGTAATTTGTCATTAAACTCCCCCGTATCCATGACCAGGTGCTGACAATATGGAAATCACAATGGCAACCAGGAATAATGGTGACAAATGGACTCCACCTTTCTGTTGTGTGTCTCTGTGTGCCACATGGAGCATGGAGGAGAGGAAGAGCAGCAAAGAATTGTCTGAGGATTGGAAACAAAAATGGTGGAAAAGCATGGACCATCTCAAGGTGACAAGTCCATCTCCAGAGATCTTCATGTTCCTGGGTTCACTGTGTGCAACATTGTCAAGAAGTGTACAGCCCATGGCACTGTAGCTAATCTCCCTGGGCATGGACGAATGAGAAAAATTGATCCAAGATTGCAACAAAGGATTGCTGGAATGGTGGCTAAAGAACCTCCATCAACTTCCAGACAAATCCAAGCTGACCTTCAGGCACCGGGTGTAACTGTGTCAGCTTGCACTATACGTCGCCATCTGAATGAAAAGGGATGCTATGGTAGGAGACCCAGAAGGAACCCACAGCTGACACAGAAGTATGGTAGGAGACCCAGGAGGACCCCTTTGCTGACACAGAAATATGGTAGGAGACCCAGGAGGACCCCACTGCTGACACAGAAATATGGGAGGAGACCCAAGAGGAGTCCATTGCTGACACAGAAATATGGTAGGAGACCCAGGAGAACCCCACTGCTGACACAGAAATATGGGAGGAGACCCAGGAGGACCCCACTGCTGACACAGAAATATGGTAGGAGACCCAGGAGACCCAAAACTTACCTGAGGAAGCCAAAATCCTTTTGGGAGAATGTGCTGTGGACAGACGAAACAAAATGGCAGCTTTTTGGTAAAGTCCATCATTCTACTGTTTTAAAAAAAAAGTAATGAATCCTTTAAAGAAAAGAATCCAGTCCCTCCAGTCACACATGGTGGGGGGTCACTGATGTTCTGGGATTGCTCTGCTGCTTCAGGCACTGGATATCTTGACTGTGTGCATGACATTATGGAATCTGAAGACTACCAAAGAATTCTGGGGTGCAATGTAGAGCCCGGTGTCAGAAAGTTGGGTCTCCGTCAGAGGTCATGGGTCTTCCAGCAGGACAATGAGCCAAAGCACACGTCAAAAGGCCCCAAGAAATGGTTTCAGACAAAGCTCTGGAGAGGACTGAACTGGACAGCAATGAGTCCAGATCTCAATCCCATAGAGCTCCTGTGGAGAGATCTTGGTACAGCAGTTGGGAAAAGGAACCCTTCCAATCTGAGAGACCCGGAGCAGTTGGGGAAAGGAACCCTTCCAATCTGAGAGACCTGGAGAAGTTGGGGAAAGGAACTCTTCCAATCTGAGAGACTTGGAGCAGTTGGCAAAAGAAGGGCACTCCAAAATCCCAGTAGAGAAGTGGAAGAAACTCATTGATGGTTACAGGAAGCCATTGATTTCATGTATTTTTTCCAAGGGTTGTGCTACCAAATAGTAAATTGAGGGTGCCAATAATTTTTTCCAGTCCATTTTTGGGGTTTTGTGTGGAATGTGTCAGATGTGGCTTTTTGTTTCTCCGCTTTTTTTTGTGTCATACCAATACAAACAAAAGAAATAAACACAAGAATGGTGAAAAATTTGTAATTGCAACAATTTTCTGGATCAAGTGGTGCATTATCTGACAGAAATGCAGGGGGGGGGGGGGGGCAAGATTTTTGGCCATGACTGTATATGATGGCCTTGATTATGTGTCATAAAATACTGTACATGTAGTTAAACATTTTGTATGCATGAAGGTAAAACACCTTCTATGTGTAGCTCCCTCCCCTAACACTTACCTGAGCCCCATCCCAATCCAGTGAAGTCCACGAGAGCCTCAGTTCTTTGGGGACTCTCACTCCTGATTGGCTGAGGCTCCCGCTGCTGTCAATCACAGCCAGTAAGCCAATCAGGAGAGGGAGAGAGTGGGGCTGAGCCACAGCTCTGTGTGTGTGAATGGACAAGATGCTTGCTATGGGGGCACCCAACAGGAGGGAGGGACCAGGAGTTCCAGTGGGGGACCCGAGAAGAGGAGGATTGGGGCTGCCCTGTCCAAAACCACTGCACACAGCAGGTAAGTATAGACCCCCTTTTACCTTCGTTCTTCGTGGCAGAGATTCAACAAGGTGTTGGAAACGTTCCTCAGAGATTTTGCTCCATATTGACATGATAGCATCCTGCAGTTGCTGCAGATTTGTCGGCTGCACATCCATGATGGGAATCTCCTGTTTCACCACATCCCAAAGGTGCTCTATTGGATGGAGATCTGGTGAGTGTGCAGGCCATTGGAGTCCAGTGACCTCATTGTCATGTTCCAGAAACCAGTTGGAGATGATTTGAGCTTTGTGACATGGTGCATTATCCTGCTGGAAGGAGCCATCAGAAGATGGGGACACTGGAGTCATAGAGGGATGGACATGGTCAGCAACAATAGTCAGGTAGGCTGTGGCATTTAAACGATGCTCAATGGGTACTAAGGGACCCAAAGTGTGCCAAGAAAATCTCCCCCATGCCATAACCCCACCACCCCCAGCCTGAACCGTTGATACAAGGCAGGATGGATCCCCCACACCATGACACCACCACCCTGAACCATTGATACAAAGCAGGATGGATCCACCACACCATGACACCACCACCACTAGCCTGAACCGTTGATACAAGGCAGGATGGATCCACCACACCATGACACCACCACCAGCCTGAACCGTTGATACAAGGCAGGATGGATCCACCACACCATGACACCACCACCACTAGCCTGAACCATTGATACAAGGCAGGATGGATCCACCGCACCATGACACCACCACCAGCCTGAACTATTGATACAAGGCAGGATGGATCCATGCTTTTATGTTGTTTACACCAAATTCTGACCCTAACGTCGGAATGTCGCAGCTGAAATCCAGACACATCAGACCAGGCATCGTTCTTCCAATCTTTTATTGCTCAATTTTGGCGATCCTGTGCGAATTGCAGCCTCTATTTCCTGTTCTTAGCTGACAGGAAAGGCACCCGGTGTGGTCTTCTGCTGCTGTAACCCATCTGCTTCAAGGTTGAACATTCAAAGATGGCATTCTGCATACCTTGTTGTAACGAGTGGTTATTGGAGTTACTGTTGCTTTTCTATCATCTGGAGATTTGAGATTTTTCTTTCACAGATAGATACAAACAACTTCTCTCTGACCCCTCAACTCCTCCCCCCAGGAGCCACTTATTCTAGCTTATCTTCATTTCCTCCCCCGGTACCTTCTCTAACTCATGTTCATGTCTCTTTCTTCTCTCTTTACCTCTGTGGTCTGAGCTACCACAATCGCACTTATTTTTCTACACTCACCGGCCACTTTATTAGGTCCACCTTGCTAGTCCCGGTGTCAGGTGGACTTGAACCTGGGACTTCTACTGTGTCAGGCAGTAACTCTTCTCACTGAGCTACCTGGGATGCTGGACAACACTCTGCCTCTTCTATTGGATAATCCTGCCTTGTGCCTTATTTGCTCTTGAACCTTGAACTCCTTGCTCCTCCCATGAACTTCCTATATAAGCCATGTCCTTGGACTTCCTCCTTGCCAGATTATTGTGCCTTTCCAGCCAATATCCTGCTACTGTTCCTGCTGCTGTCTACTCCTCCGCTACTGATCTTTGGCTTGTTCCTGACCACGATTTCGTCTCATCCTAACGTACTACGATTGATCTGCTACCATTTGTGACCGACCCTTGGCTTGTGACCGACTCTGCTTTCGTCTGATCCCTAACCTGTTGATCCGCTATTGGTTCCCAGTCTGCTCATTCCCTGGTGGGGTGATCCTGAGATCTGCGACCTGGTATTAACACGCAGCCCAATCCATCTCCACCATTAGGAGCTCTGGTGAATACCGGTTAATACTTAGACCCCGCACCTCAGGTGAGCCTGCGTCATTCCCAGGGGGATCCGCTGGTGTACCTATCCTGCTGGTTCCAGGTAAGCCTTTTACTGCTATAGCAACTGGTCTCTGAACCTGACCTTACACCGTGACACCCGGGTTGGACCCCCTTCTGCCTTCAGAACTGACTTCATTCTTCATGGCATAGATTCAACAAGGTGTTGGAAATATTCCTCAGAGATTTTGGTCCATATTGGCATAAGTTAACGTTGCCTTTCTATCATCTGAAACCAGTCTGCCCATTCTCCTCTGACCTCTGACATCAACAAGGCATTTTCCTCCACACAACTGCCGCTCACTGAATCTTTTCTCTTTTTCGGACCATTCTCTGTAAGAGATGGTTGTGCGGGAAAATCCCAGGAGATCAGCAGTTTTTGAAATACTCAGATTACCAACAACCATGCCATGTTCAAAGTCACTTAAATCCTCTTTCTTCCCCATTCTGATGCTCGGTTTGAACTTCAGCAAGTCATCTTCACCACGTCTAGATGCCGAAATGCATTGAGTTGCTGCCATGTGATTGGCTGATTAGCAATTTGTGTTACCGAGCAATTGAGTCGGTGGACCTAATAAGGTGTCCGGTGAGTGTATATGAATATCTATCTATCTATCTATCTATTATCTATTATCTATTATCTATCTATTATCTATCTATCTATCTATTATCTATCTATCTATCTATCTATCTATCTATCTATCTATCTATTATCTATCTATCTATCTATCTATCTATCTATCTATCCATTCAGTCGTATCCAACCCTTGGCGATTGCATGGACCGTCACTCGTAAGCGACTTTTTCCATGAATTTTCTTAGCAATTATTTTTACAGGGTAGGTTGCCAGGTCTTTCCCCAACCCCCGCCATGCAGGAGATCCCGCATGGCCAGGAATGAAACTAGGACAATTTAGACAGGAGCCAATTAACCTACCAGCATGTCTTTGGAGTGTGGGAGGAAACCGGAGCACCCGGAGGAAACCTACGCAAGCACAGGGAGAACATGCAAACTCCGTATATGAATATAATGAAGTGATTATACGCAGTATTTATGATTATAATGGAATGTTCTCTTATATTCAAAATAAATATTTGAACCACCTATCTGGTCACAACCATAGATTTTTTTTTTCCCATTACAGCTTACATTGTTGTTTTATGTCCTTGTAAGGACACCAGTGATGTTGTATTAATCTTGTCAGTGCGTTGCGGCTCTGCCGGGGGGTTGAGTCCTTGGGACTTCACGAGGTGAACCGTTCTCTGGAGTCGTGTTTTTATCTAGTTGTACACAAGGCTACGTCAGGAGAGACTGACAAGAAGACACTGAAACCCACAATTTATGGCACAATAAGTACAAATCCTGCTAACATCTGAACCCTCCTGGAAGCTCCTCATCTGTCTAATGTGGTCAGAGGCTTCCCATCACACCCATGGACGTCCATCTTCAGGACCAGGGTCGTCTCTTAGGCCTTGATCTATCCCTGGATCAGAGACAGCGTCGTGTCCTCTCTACCTTCAGAAGAGCTTCATGCACAGGCCTTAAAATAGCATCGTCGGCTAAATGACTTTCACGTCGGAAATAGGGCTACGTCAGGAGAGACTGACAAGAAGACACTGAAATCCATAATTTATGGCACAAAAAGTACAAATCCTGCTAACATCTGAACCCTCCTGTAAGCTCCTCATCTGTCTAATGTGGTCAGAGGCTTCCCATCACACCCGTGGACGTCCATCTTCAGGACCAGGGTGGTCTCTTTGGCCTTGATCTATCCCTGGATCAGAGACGGCGTCGTGTCCTCTCTGCCTTCAGAAGAGCTTCATGCACAGGCCTTAAAATAGCACCACCGGCTAAATGACTTTCACGTCGGAAATAGGGCTACGTCAGGAGAGACTGACAAGAAGACACTGAAACCCACAATTTATGTCGGGGGTTGAGTCCTTGGGACTTCACGAGGTGGACCGTTCTCTGGAGTCGTGTTTTTATCTAGTTGTGCACAGGGCTACGTCAGGAGAGACTGACAAGAAGACACTGAAACCCACAATTTATGCCGGGGGTTGAGTTCTTGGGACTTCACGAGGTGGACCGTTCTCTGGAGTCGTGTTTTTATCTAGTTGTACACAGGGCTACGTCAGGAGAACCTGACAAGAAGACACTGAAACCCACAATTTATGCCGGGGGGTTGAGTCCTTGGGACTTCACGAGGTGGACCGTTCTCTGGAGTCGTGTTTTTATCTAGTTGTGCACAGGGCTACGTCAGGAGAGACTGACAAGAAGACACTGAAACCCACAATTTATGCCGGGGGTTGAGTTCTTGGGACTTCACGAGGTGGACCGTTCTCTGGAGTCGTGTTTTTATCTAGTTGTGCACAGGGCTACGTCAGGAGAGACTGACAAGAAGACACTGAAACCCACAATTTATGCCGGGGGTTGAGTTCTTGGGACTTCACGAGGTGGACCGTTCTCTGGAGTCGTGTTTTTATCTAGTTGTACACAGGGCTACGTCAGGAGAACCTGACAAGAAGACACTGAAACCCACAATTTATGCCGGGGGGTTGAGTCCTTGGGACTTCACGAGGTGGACCGTTCTCTGGAGTCGTGTTTTTATCTAGTTGTGCACAGGGCTACGTCAGGAGAGACTGACAAGTAGACACTGAAACCCACAATTTATGGCACAATAAGTACAAATCCTGCTAACATCTGAACCCTCCTGGAAGCTCCTCATCTGTCTAATGTGGTCAGAGGCTTCCCATCACACCCGTGGATGTCCATCTTCAGGACCAGGGTGGTCTCTTTGGCCTTGATCTATCCCTGGATCAGAGACGGCGTCGTGTCCTCTCTACCTTCAGAAGAGCTTCATGCACAGGCCTTAAAATAGCACCGCCGGCTAAATGACTTTCACGTCGGAAATAGGGCGCAGGCGCCAACGGCTTCCGAACAGTCACTTTTTATGCAAAATTTGGAGGAAAGGGAGTGAATTTAATTTACAGCGATGATGGAAACCCTGCCTAGAATGCTTTCCCTAGAATTATAAAGAGATCAGGCACAATCCTCAGAGCAAACAAGAAGAGTCTGTCACAGTTCTTCTGTATCTCATTACAATGGATGGTGGAGACAGGTCTGTGCAAGCTGTTCTTTTATTAATGTCCTCTGTCCTGCTTGGTAGAAAGCAAAAAAAAAGAAAAAAAATTTCAGCGTGTGCAGTCAGGAGAGGTAACTTTCTCACCTAGATAGGACTGTAAAGGAAAGTACGCCATTAAAATCTGGAGAAAGAAGCTACAGAGACTCCGGGTTCCGGCTGCTGTCAGTATTGCTCCTAAATTAGGTGGTCATTTGCTAAATCAAGGCCTTCCAGCAGTGGCTCCAATATTTCCAGATGAGCGATTTTGAATAATGCAAATCGCACGTTTCTGAATTTCACATTTCAAGGTCATACACCACCCTGAAAGGTTAGAGGGATGCAAACAAAATTTCTAAAAACTCGTATTGAAAGCACAAATAAGATACAGTCATGGCCAAAAATATTGACCCCTCCCCCCTCCCCCATGATGCACCACTTCACCCAGAAAATTGTTTCAATGACAGATGTTTCGGCGTTCTCATATTTATTTGTATCGGTGTGACACAAAAAAAGTGGAGAAACAAAAAGCAAAATCTGACACATTTCACGCAGAACCCCAAAATGGACTGGACACAATTATTGGCACCATCAATTTATTATTTGGCAGCACACCCTCTTGGAAAAAATTACTGAAATCAATGGCTTCCTGTAACCATCAATGAATTTCTTCCACCTCTCTACAGGAATTTTGGATCGCTCTTCTTCCTCCAACTGCTCCGGATCTCTCAGATTGGAAGGTTCCTTTTCCCAACTGCTGGTCTGAGATCTCTCCACAGGAGCTCTATGGGAATGAGATCTGGACTCATTGCTAGCCAGTCCAGTCCTCTCCAGCGCTTTGTCTGACACCATTTCTGGAGGCTTTTTGACGTGTGCTTTGGGTCATTGTCCTGCTGGAAGACCCATGACCTCTGATGGAGACCCAACACCCGATGTAAAATGTCCACTGTAAGGAAGGGAGTTCTATTCCCGAAACGCGTTAGCTCATCCTATCACAGGACCCCCGCAGTCTGGGACTGCCACGTTTGGCTCCTTGTCTGTTTTTATGACCCTTGGTTTGTGAGTATGCACTTGTCGTTTTTTAATACATTCATTTTTATCACGGTAATGCACAAGGAGAGCGCGCCCTTATGTGTATTCTTTTACAACGTAGAATGTGCCCATCAGGGTGCCCCTTTACATAAAATGTGCTCATCAGAGTGTCCCTTTACATAAAATGTCCCCATCAGAGTGCCCCTTTACATAAAATGTCCCCATCAGAGTGCCCCTTTACATAAAATGTCCCCATCAGAGTGCCCCTTTACATAAAATGTCCCCATCAGAGTGCCCCTTTACATAAAATGTGCTCATCAGAGTGCCCCTTTACATAACATGTCCCCATCAGAGTACCCCTTCACATAACATGTGCTCATCAGAGTGCCCCTTCACATAACATGTGCTCATCAGAGTGCCCCTTCACATAACATGTCCCCATCAGAGTGCCCCTTTACATACAATGTGCCCATCAGAGTGCCCCTTTACATAAATGTCCCCATCAGAGTGCCCCTGTCAGGCTCCGCCCAACGGGATCTCTAGTGGTCCACGGCACGGGGTTTCCCAGGACGCGGAGTCTAAGTCCCAGTCTGCCTTTTCACCAGGGCCCCTGATGGTGGGGATGGACTTGGTGCAAGACTGAAACCAGGTCGCGTCCCTGGGCACCCCCGGCGGCGGCAGAGGGGTCCCGCTGAGGGTATGTGCCCGGGTTGAGCCTGCTGTGAAGGGGATGACAGATCCCGATCCGAGCGGGATGGATGGGATGACAGATCCCGATCCGAGCGGGATGGATGGGATGACAGATCCCGATCCGAGCGGGATGGATGGGCAACTATCAGGAGTAGGCGAGGTCAGACTAGCCGGGTCGGTATTGTGCGGGCAGCGTGGTACAGGGGGAGTAAGCGGAGAATGGTCGGGGTCACAAGCCAGGTTCAGCAGGTAGCGGGCAGCGCGGTACAGAGGGTCAGGCAGAAGGATGGTCAGGGACGAGCCGGGGTCAGAGCAGGAGAAGGTCAGCATAAACAGAACAGGCAGAGTTTGGCAACAAGGAAGCGTACTTACAGGAACAGGAACAAGACCTTGCTGCAACCTGGAGATGCACAGGGCAGCTTTAAATAGAGCGCCCTGCTCTCCAATTGGTGCGGCCGCGAACGCTACTGCGCATGCGCGGCCGCCGCGATCGCCGAGGATTCTGCGCTCGCCGGCTGGGACGGATCGGCGGTCTGCGCATGTGCACGCCGCCGAGGACCCGGGATCCCTGACAGCCCCTTTACATAAATGTCCCCATCAGAGTGCCCCTTTACATAAATGTCCCCATCAGAGTGCCCCTTTACATAAATGTCCCCATCAGAGTGCCCCTTTACATAAATGTCCCCATCAGAGTGCCCCTTTACATAAATGTCCCCATCAGAGTGCCCCTTCACATAACATGTCCCCATCAGAGTGCCCCTTTACATAAATGTCCCCATCAGAGTGGCCCTTTACATAAAATGTGCCCATCAGAGTGCCCCTTCACATAAAATGTCCCCATCAGAGTGCCCCTTTACATAAAATGTGCCCACCAGAGTGCCCCTTCACATAACATGTCCCCATCAGAGTGCCCCTTCACATAACATGTCCCCATCAGAGTGCCCCTTCACATAAATGTGCCCACCAGAGTGTCCCTTTACATAAAATGTCCCCATCAGAGTGCCCCTTCACATAACATGTCCCCATCAGAGTGCCCCTTTACATAAATGTCCCCATCAGAGTGCCCCTTCACATAACATGTCCCCATCAGAGTGCCCCTTTACATAAAATGTCCCCATCAGAGTGCCCCTTTACATAAATGTCCCCATCAGAGTGCCCCTTTACATAAATGTCCCCATCAGAGTGCCCCTTCACATAACATGTCCCCATCAGAGTGCCCCTTCACATAACATGTCCCCATCAGAGTGCCCCTTCACATAACATGTCCCCATCAGAGTGCCCCTTCACATAACATGTCCCCATCAGAGTGCCCCTTCACATAACATGTCCCCATCAGAGTGCCCCTTTACATAAATGTCCCCATCAGAGTGCCCCTTCACATAAAATGTGCTCATCAGAGTGCCCCTTTACATAAATGTCCCCATCAGAGTGCTCCTTTACATAAAATGTCCTCATCAGAGTACCCCTTCACATAACATGTGCCCATCAGAGTGCCCCTTTACATAAATGTCCCCATCAGAGTGCCCCTTCACATAACATGTCCCCATCAGAGTGCCCCTTTACATAACATGTGCCCATCAGAGTGCCCCTTTACATAAAATGTCCCCATCAGAGTGCCCCTTTACATAAATGTCCCCATCAGAGTGACCCTTTACATACAATGTCCCCATCAGAGTGCCCCTTCACATAACATGTCCCCATCAGAGTGCCCCTTTACATAAAATGTCCCCATCAGAGTGCCCCTTTACATAAATGTCCCCACCAGAGTGCCCCTTTACATAAAATGTGCCCACCAGAGTGCCCCTTTACATAAATGTGCCCATCAGAGTGTCCCTTTACATAAATGTGCCCACCAGAGTGCTCCTTTACATAAAATGTCCCCATCAGAGTGCTCCTTTACATAAAATGTCCTCATCAGAGTACCCCTTCACATAACATGTGCCCATCAGAGTGCCCCTTTACATAAATGTCCCCATCAGAGTGCCCCTTCACATAACATGTCCCCATCAGAGTGCCCCTTCACATAACATGTCCCCATCAGAGTGCCCCTTTACATAAAATGTCCCCATCAGAGTGCCCCTTTACATAAATGTCCCCATCAGAGTGCCCCTTCACATAATGTGCCCATCAGCATACCCCTTATTTTATGTAAAGGGGCACTCTGACGGGAATACCTGGTGTAAGGTGGCAATGTGATGGGGATACCTGATGTAAAGGAGCACTCTGAAAGGCACACCTGATATGATGGGAATACAAGATGTAAAGCTGCACTCTGATGGCGACACCCAATGTAAGGGGGTACACTGATGGGCACACCCAATGTAAGGGGGTACACTGATGGGCACACCCAATGTAAGGGGGTACACTGATGGGCACACCCAATGTAAGGGGGTACACTGATGGGCACACCCAATGTAAGGGGGTACACTGATGGGCACACCCAATGTAAGGGGGCACACTGATGGGCACACCCAATGTAAGGGGGTACACTGATGGGCACACCCAATGTAAGGGGGCACACTGATGGGCACACCCAATGTAAGGGGGTACACTGATGGGCACACCCAATGTAAGGGGGTACACTGATGGGCACACCCAATGTAAGGGGGCACACTGATGGGCACACCCAATGTAAGGGGGCACACTGATGGGCACACCCTATTTGGACCTCGGCCAGAAGAACATTTTAGTGACCGAACCTCCTTGACTTTGAATGCAATGCCCGTCATGTACAGTTACACGTGGGGGAGCCTGACCCGGAGATGAGGGCGTCCTCTTACACCTCCTGCTCGGTGCCTCTTATAGAGCAAACAGAAGGCAGGAGAGCCGGGCGTGGCACGAGTACCTGGCAAGTCTGCGATGTCAGCCGACAGGTGGGTAGTCCGGACGGCCAGGATGCAGGTCAGTTGCAGAAGCAGGTGAGCAGAGAATGCAGGACAGTAGGAGCAGCGGCTGGCAGGTTCCAGCAGGACCTCAGTAACTGCAGACAGTAGGCAGCAAGGCACAGGCTGGAGAAGACGTCAGACAAGCCGGGTCGGGATCTATCAGGTGGATCGGGCACAGGGAGCAGGCAAGCGGATAGTCGAAGTTCATGCCAGAAGTTAGCAACCATAGGCAGACAGCAGGGGAACAAGCACAGGCGTAGTCAAAGGGTAAGCTGGGTCAGTGCAGGCAGAGTTCAAGCAAAGTCAAGGCAGGTCAGGTTGGTAACAGAATCAGGATACCGTCAGGGCAGGAGCGGTGGAATGGACAGGCAAGCCTAATGGTAGGGTCACGCACCGACTGACGACAACCACCACCAACAGACCGGAGTCCCTAAGGGTGCGGAGTCTAAGCCCCAGGCTTCCTTTCACCAGGGCCCCTGATGGTGGGGATGGACTTGACACAGCCAGGGACCAGGTCGCGGCCCCCGTGTAACCCCAGCTGCAGTAATGGCCGCCGCCAATGGCGTATAGCTGGTAGGAACCAGATGGGAAACGATAGCGTATTCGGACAGGCCGGGTCGATAACAGCGGGACAGACAGTACCGGACGGTAGACAAGAATACACGGGTCATGAGCCGGGTTCAGCAACGGGAGGTCAGATAAAGGGATAAGGCTGAGGATAGTCTTAGTCGAAAACGAGTCGGTTTCCAGGAGAACCACGAGAGTAGAACAAGAGCTTGCTGCAACACAATCATACAAGACACGAATGCAAAGAGCAAGTGCAGACAACAGGCTTAAATGTGATCAACCACGCCCCTCTGGGGGATGGACCGCAGAGGCCTGAAAGCATAAAAGGCTTCCACCATGCTTTGCAGAAACCTAAGATGGATGCCAGCACAGCAGACAATGGAACGTGGTAGACCAGAAGGCAAGGACTCCTAGTGCAGTAGCAGTTTAAATAGCCTCGCAATGTGGTGGCAGGTGTGCACGCGTGTGTGCATGCGCACAGGCACCGCTGTTAGGTAACTGGCATTGGCGCATAAATGTGCCCCTAACCATTCTCCGTTTTCCATGACCTTTGCATATAATTGTGTATCAATAAAGATAGGGGTCTATAACTAGTGCATTGGGTCTGATCTTTCCCCTCTTTGGGTGTGATTGTAATATATGCCTGCAGTGACTCCTCCCTTATTTCCATTCCTTCCCCTAATGCAATCATATATATATATATATATACACATTTTAGGGACTAATTGTTCTTTAAATTTCTTAAATTATCCCACTGTATAACCATCTGGCCCGGGGCTTTTCCCTGCTGCTGTACTATTGAATGCTGCCTGCATTTCTTCTTGCATTATTGGTTCTTCTAAGGCTACTAAATTTTCTTCTCCCAATCTCGGTAGTCCAGCATCCTTTAAGTATATCTGCCTTTTTCTAGTTCTTTCTGCCTTTATTTCCTTCAAAGACTTCGGTTTTACCTCATATAACCTGCTGTAATATTTTTGAAAGACATTAGCAATATCAGTGGTTGATTATACCATTTCCCCATTCTCATCTTAAATCTTCTCTACATAGTTCATCGATTTCTTGTTCCTTTACCTACTCATTAGGTATTTTCCTGGTCTATTCCCCCACTGATATCTTTCCTTTGCCACCATGTTAAGCATTCTCTTTGTTTCCTGTTCCATTAGATCCTTTAACTTGTCTCTTTTTATGATTAACTTCTGATGCATAGGATTATAACTTTTTTCTTTTCTATGGTTGACCTGGATGGACTTTTGTCTTTTTTCAGCCAGACTAACTATGTAACTAACCTGCTGTAATATTTTTGAAAGACATTAGCAATATCAGTGGTTGAGTATACCATTTCCCCATTTTCATCTTTAATCTTCTCTATATAGTTCATCGATTTCTTGTTCCTTTTCTTATTAGGTATTTTCCTGGTCTATTCCCCCACTGATATCTTTCCATTGCCACCATGTTAAACATTCTCTTTGTTTCCTGTTCCATTCGATCCTTTAGCTTGTCTCTTTTTATGATTATCTTCTGATGAATAGGATTATAACTTTTTTCTTTTCTATGGTTGACCTGAATGGACAGCCAGACTAACTATGTAACTATAATGTATATCTGTTTCAATTTTCTTTTTGCGTGATTGTTCTAATTCATATAACTCCTCTGTCAACATCCCTCATATCCCTCATATGTGCCTTATGCGCTTCCCATACCGTAGCTACCGAAACCTCTTCCGTCTCATTTAACAAAAAATAGTGCTCTATTTCATTTTTTATTCTTATTTCTGTCTCCTGATCCTGTAGGAGCGTCTCGTTTAGTTTCAGCATATTCATCTTATTCTGCTCTTTTCCCAGTTCTAACTTCATCGTGACAGGAGCATGATCTGATATTGATATAACTTCTCTAGTAACTTTAGCCAAAGACTCCAAGATTCTATGTTCTATCATTATGTAATCTGATCTAGAGTACGTCCCGTGTGCAGGGGAATAAAACGTATAGTCTCTTTCTCTTGGTTGTTTAATTCTCCATGCGTCCATCAATTGACACTGATGTAACATCTATTTAATAGACTTTAGACATTTACCTCCATTCCTCTGCATGCGTGACGTTGTATCCTATCATGTACCTGGTGATGGAGGCCAATGGAGAGAGGGATTCCCTTGCGGCTAAGTTCCGGACTCCCCTGAGAGTGGGACAGCGGGAGTCAGGCCCAAAGTTGCACAGGTCACCTGTAGGAGTGCTGGCTGCTGGTCCACTGAGAAGCACAGCTGGTGCACGGAGATAGGTCTGCAGACAGGAGGCGCCTGTGTGTTATATGCAAGCCCTTCCGGGATTTAGATGTTTACTGGGTAGTCGGCCAAGGTCAGGTACCAGATGGGAATCAGAGCAGACGTAGTCAGATGGGATAGCCGAAGTCATACACAGGGGAGCGAGAGAGAGAGAGTATCCGTAAGCCAAGCCGAGGTCAGATCAGGGGTAAGGCAGAGTAGACAGGTCCAGGAGCAAGCCGAGTCAGTAACAGGAAATCACGGGTCAAAGTCACAGGAAACAGTAACCAGGAACAAGGCACGGGGAGCTAGAGATCATCCAGCAACTTGAGGAAGTGATGAGCCTCCTTATAAAAGCTGTCTGGCACCAAACTGAGGCTGATGTGTCCTTCTGCGGCCATGCAGAGTACTGGCAGAATTGCCAGATTTTCCAGAACTTCTGCTGTGGACAGGACCCTGACATATCTATCCAAGGGTCTGCACAAAAATTAAAATTTCCTGCCACCACTCATATGTCACCTCACCAATATTATGTTTATCTACAGATACGTCACTTTTTTTCCTCCAAAGCCCCATCCCTAACCCTTGAGAAGCCTACTCCTTTGGACCCATCTGCATTCAGGGTCCATACCAATGGGGCATAATTTCCTGTATTTATAAGCTGCTTCAAGATGCCTCCCCCCTTTCTATTGATGCACACCTTGTCAGGGTCCTGTCCACAGCAGAAGTTCTGGAAGATCTAGCATTTCTGCCAGTACCCTGCATAGCCGCAGAAGCTCTAGCTTCCCGTGCCTTGTTCCTGTTTCCTGTGTTATTGTGACCTGTGATTTCCTGACACTGACTCGGCTTGCTCCTGGACCTGTCTACTCTGATTTACCCCTGATCTGACCTTGGCTTGGCTTACGGATACTCTCTCTCTCTCTCTTGCTCCTCTGTGTATGACCTCGGCTATCCCATCTAACTACGTCTTCTCTGATCTCCACCTGGTACCTGACCTTGGCTTGAACCGGCTATTCAGTAATCTATTCCCGGCAAAGCTTGCATACATCGCACAGGCGCCTCCTGTCTGCAGACCTATCTCCGTGCACCAGCTGTGCTCCTGGGTGGAACACCAACCAGCACTCCTACAGGCAACCCGTGCAACTTTGGGCCTGACTCCCGCTGTCCCACTCTCAGGGGAGTCTGGAACTTAGCCACAAGGGAAGCCCTCTCTCCATTGGCCTCCATCAACAGGTAAGTGATACACCTTCATATGGCCCCGAATCTTCCAATGTGATATTGCCTTGGATCGATGGAGTAGGATTTGGGAGGCTGCCTCCAGATCTTCTATATGTGTGGTATACAAAGAAAACACTTGTAAAATACTGATGTTTTGGTATAAGACCCCTGAGGTTCTCCATTCTTGCAATCCGAGTGTTTCCCCTGTCAGCTGGCGATGTGGCGAGGAAACTGGCAATCTCTTTCACTTTTTTTTGGACTTGCTGGCGCATTGCACCCTTCTGGAGAGAGGTCCTTAACTTTTGCAGCTACTTTTACAGCCTCCTATTTAATTTGAACCCATCCATTTCTTGCTGGGCCGACCTTTTTCAGGCCTCTCTAAATTTGCCAGGAAATTCTGCTCCCATGTTTTAACAGCGGCCAGGAGAACCATTCCCATGCACTGGCTTTCTACTGCGCCTCCTACACGCTCGGAATTGGTGAAGGTTGTAGCAGAGATTAGAAGAAGGGAGCACCTCACTGCTTTGCATGCTAACTCTGTCCACATCTTTGAGACAGTATGGGAACCGTGGGGGTCTTTCCATTGCCGATTTAGTTCCATACTTAGTCTGGCTGAAAAAAGACAAAAAAAGTCCATCCAGTTCAACCATAGAACAAAATGTCTGAAAACGATGGCTAATCCACTGCTATGTACTGACATTGTACCTATACGCCTCTCATTGATGAACCTTTGTTCTTTCGTGGCTTTGTGACGGTTATTTCACGATTCTATGCAACTCTGTTAGTTGTAAACATTCTGAAAATCAATAAAAAGTAAATTATAAATTGCCACAATCAATTTACACTTCTTAACCATTTCAAATCTGGACACTTTCCCTCCCTTCCAGTCCGGACACTTTCCCCCCCTTCCAGTCCGGACACTTTCCCCCCCTTCCAGTCCGGACACTTTCCCCCCCTTCCAGTCCGGACACTTTCCCCCCCTTCCAGTCCGGACACTTTCCCCCCCTTCCAATCCGGACACTTTCTCCCCCCCTTCCAGTCCGGACACTTTCCCCCCCCCTTCCAGTCCGGACACTTTCCCCCCCCTTCCAGTCCGGACAGTTTCACCCCCTTCCAGTCCGGACACTTTCCCCCCCCCTTCCAGTCCGGACTCTTTCACCCCCTTCCAGTCTGGACACTTTCCCCCCCTTCCAGTCCAGACACTTTCCCCCCCTTCCAGTCCGGACACTTTCCCCCCCTTCCAGTCCAGACACTTTCCCCCCCTTCCAGTCTGGACACTTTCCCCCCCTTCCAGTCCGGACACTTTCCCCCCCTTCCAGTCTGGACACTTTCCCCCCCTTCCAGTCCGGACACTTTCACCCCCCTTCCAGTCAGGACACTTTCCCCCCCTTCCAGTCCGGACACTTTCACCCCCTTCCAGTCCGGACACTTTCACCCCCTTCCAGACCGGAAAGTTTCACCCCCTTCCAGTCCGGACACTTTCCCCCCCCCTTCCAGTCCGGACACTTTCACCCCCTTCCAGTCTGGACAGTTTTACCCCCTTCCAGTCCGGACACTTCCCCCCCCCCTTCCTGTCTGGACACTTCCCCCCCCCCTTCCAGTCCGGACACTTTCACCCCCTTCCAGTCTGGACAGTTTCACCCCCTTCCAGTCTGGACACTTCCCCCCCCTTCCAGTCCGGACACTTCCCCCCCCTTCCAGTCCGGACACTTTCCCCCCCTTCCAGTCCAGGCCAATATTCGGCTTTCAGCGCTATCACACTTTGAATGACAATTGCGCGGTCATGCAGCACTGTACCCATATGAATTTTTTAGCATTTTTTTGAGACAGATAAAGCTTTATTTTGGTGGTATTTTTTCACCGCTGGGATTTTAATTTTTCTTGCTATGTAAATGAAAATGTCCAAAAATTTGGAAAAAAAGTGTTTTTCTTAGAAAGTTTTGCAAATAAATAATATTTCTTCATAAATCTTGGCCAAAATTTATTCAGTTATCTTTTTAGTGAAAAAAAAATATAACCCAAATTAGTTTATAACCAAATAGTATAATTTTTAAACTTTTTTTTTACATTTTTATTTTATTTTTTTATATTATTACTTATGTTTTCTTTTTTTTTTTTACGTACTATCACCATGGTGACACTGTACTACTTGTGGGGGGTGATGAAGATTTTTTTTTTTTTACACTGATTGCTTTTACACCCATAAAGGCTGTAAGAGGAATAATTTCTCCTTCTCTCTGGCTGCATTCCTGCAGCCATTGAGAAATACTGTGTGAGCTGTGATTGATCACAGCTTGTCACATGGTACAGGGCTGTTGTGAATAGCCCTGTACCATGTGATCTCTGTGATCATTCACAGATTTCACACGTAGTAAGCAATGATGTCAGAAGTGACATCTTCCTTACTACTCCGCATGTGATCACTGATTGGCCAATCAGGTGTAATACACACCTGACCCCTGCACTTTGTACATTACACACACCTGACCCCTGCACTTTGTACATTACACACACCTGACCCCTGCACTTTGTACATTACACGCACCTGACCCCTGCACTTTGTACATTACACACACCTGACCCCTGCACTTTGTACATTACACGCACCTGACCCCTGCACTTTGTACATTACACGCACCTGACCCCTGCACTTTGTACATTACACGCACCTGACCCCTGCACATGGCGCCGAGAGGGTACACATATTAGGAGCTGCAGACGCCCGCCGAAAAGTGATGGGAAACAGTCTATTATTTTCTATTCCTTTATTTTCTATTCGGTTTTATTCTAATCTTTTATTTTCTATTTTTTCTGTTCTGTTTTACTTTATTCTATTCTTTTCTGTTCTATTCCTTTATTTTTTTATGCTACTATTTTATTTTCTAGTCTACTCTATTCTGTTCTGTTTTTCTCTATTCTTTTCTATTCAATTTTTTCTATTATATTCCATTTTTTTCTATTTTATTGTAATCTATTCTTTTCTATTCTATTCTATTCCATTCTGTTCTTTTATTTTCTGTTCTATTCGGTTCTGTTCTGTTTTACGCTATTATTTTCTATTCTATTCCTTTATTTTCTGTTCTATTATTTTCTATTCTATTCCTTTGTTTTCTGTTGTATTCTTTTCTATTCTATTCCTTTATTTTCTGTTCTATTCTTTTCTATTCTATTCCTTTATTTTCTGTTCTAATATTTTCTATTCTATTCCTTTATTTTCTATTCTGTTTTATTCCATTCTTGTTTTCAAATTTGTTTTTGAAGTAGATTTCATTTGTGGATTTCATTTGAAATTTGGCTTTGTTATTTAGGATTCGTTTAAATTCCTAACTATTGTGATTCAGAAATTCAGATACATCCGAATCCCCGAAAAACAAGAAATGTGTCCACACACGTCTATTCAGATGACACGAATGAAACCCGCTTGACTCTGACAGCAGAACCGGGATGCGGCAATCGTACTTATAGCCACGTAGCCGGCATGAGATGTCACAGTACGAGTCGTTTTCTGAGTGGAAGCGCCGGGGTAATGATGCAGCACGTTGTCACCCTCCTACATTTAACCCTTCGCTTTGTTTTCCAAGAAGAGACAATGCAGTGCAGGACGGAGAAAGTGCCAAGGTCGCAGTTTTTAAATTTTTAGCTGTTTTTATGTTGTCAAAAAATGTGCGCCTTATCGTAGATTCTCGCTGTCAGAGACACTTCTATCTACAGTGAAGGAAA
Organism: Staurois parvus; assembly: GCF_062004578.1. Taxonomy (NCBI): domain Eukaryota; kingdom Metazoa; phylum Chordata; class Amphibia; order Anura; family Ranidae; genus Staurois; species Staurois parvus. The sequence goes on from NW_028319927.1 coordinate 303,214, forward strand.
TGCGTATTTGCTCCCCGGCTGATGCTGAATGTTCGCCCCTCACACAGAAATGATCGGTCTAACAATGGAATGTTCGCCCCTCACACAGAAATGATCGGTCTAACAATGGAATGTTCGCCCCTCACACAGAAATGATCGGTCTAACAATGGAATGTTCGCCCCTCACACAGAAATGATCGGTCTAACAATGGAATGTTCGCCCCTCACACAGAAACGATCGGTCTAACAATGGAATGTTCGGTGTAACACTGAGAGACAGAATACAACAACAAATTCAGCAAAAATGCGTCTAACAAATGATGACTGATCTGCATGTTCATGAGGGAAAGAAGGATTGGATCCCCTATCATTCAGCAGGATTTCTGGCTCCCAGGTGTCTTTCATACAGGTAACAAGCTGAGATTAGAAGCAGTCTCTTAAAGGGAGTGCTGCTAATCTCATTGTGTTACCTGTATAAAAGACACCTGTCCACAGGAGCCATCAAACCATCAGATTCCAAACTCTCCACCATGGCAAAGACCAAAGAGCTGTCCAAGGATGTCAGGGACAAGATGGTAGACCTACACAAGGCTGGACTGGGCTACCAAACTATGGCCAAGCAGCTTGGTGAGAAGGTGACAACAGTTGGTGCAATCATTCACAAATGGAAGAAACACAAAACAAGTGTCAGTCTCCCTAGGTCTGGTGCACCATGCAAGATCTCACCTCGTGGAGTGTCAATGATCATGAGAACAGTGAGGAATCATCCCAGAACTACATGTGAGGATCTTGTCAATGATCTCCAGGCAGCTGGGACCACAATCACCAAGAAAACAATTGGTAACACACTACGCCGACAAGGACTGAAATCCTGCAGTGCCCGCAAGGTCCCTCTGCTCAAGAAAGCACATGTCCAGGCCCGTCTGAACTCTGCCACTGAACATCTGAATGATGCAGAAGAGGACTGGTGGGAAGTGTTGTGGTCAGAGGAGACCAAAATCCAGCTCTTTGGCATCAACTCAACTCGCCGTGTTTTGAGGAGGAGGAATGCTGCCTATGACCCCAAGAACACCATCCCAACTGTGAAACATGGTGGTGGAAACATTCTGCTTTGGGGGTGTTTTTCTGCTAAGGGGACAGGACAACTGCACCGCATCAAAGGGACGATGGACGGGGCAATGTACCATCAAGTTTGGGTGAGAACCTTCTTCCCTCAGCCAGGGCATTGAAAATGGGTGGTGGATGGGTGTTCCAGCATGACAATGACCCAAAACACACGGCCAAGGCAACAAAGGAGCGGCTCAAGAAGAAGCACATTAAGGTCCTGGAGTGGCCTAGCCAGTCTCCAGACCTTCATCCGATTGAAAATCTGTGGAGGAGCTGAAAGTTCGAGTTGCCAAACGTCAGCCACCAAACCTTAATGACTTGGAGAGGATCTGCCAAGAGGAGTAGGCCAAAATCCCTCCTGAGATGTGTGCGAACCTGGGGGCCAACTCCAGTAAACGTCTGACCTCTGTGATTGCCAACAAGGGATTGGCCACCAGGTACTAAGTCATGTTTTGTGAAGGGGATCAAATCCTTCTTTCCCTCATGAACATGCAGATCAGTCATCATTTGTTAGACGCATTTCTGCTGAATTTGTTGTTGTATTCTGTCTCTCAGTGTTACACCGAACATTCCATTGTTAGACCGATCGTTTCTGTGTGAGGGGCGAACATTCCATTGTTAGACCGATCATTTCTGTGTGAGGGGTGAACATTCACCATCAGCCGGGGAGCAAATACGCATTTCCTGCACTGTAGTTCCATAGTTAGTCTGGCTGAAAAAAGACAAAAGTCCATCCAGTTCAAACATTAAAAAAAACAAGTTACAATGTCACACCCACAGTTGATCCAGAGGAAGGCAAAAAAACCCAGCAAAGCATCATCCAATATGGGCATGTTGGAAATTTTTTGAAAAACAAATAAATTTCTGATCAATGATGGGAGAATCGTGTATAAGTGAAAAAGAAACGAGCATGACCTGGAAAGAAAAGAAGATTCTTGGCCATGAAAATTCTTTTCTGTAGCAACTTGTGAAATTGAAGGCTTGGTCGGTCGAAATTCAAAATCAATGGTGGTGCCATCGGATTACACAACGCACAAAATTTCCGATTTTCTAAAGAAAATTAGTTTGGAATTCGACCCGTGTATAGTTACATAGTTAGTCTGGCTGAAAAAAGACAAAAGTCCATCCAGTTCAACCATTAAAAAAAAAAAAAGTTATAATCCTCCACCCGCAGGTGATCCAGAGGAAGGCAAAAAAAATCCCAGTAAAGCACGATCCAATTTCCTCCTACAGGGGAAAAAATTCCTTCCTGATCCCCCCGAGGGGCAATCAGATATTCCCGGGATCGACTTTGTTGAACTGGATGGACTTTTGTCTTTTTTCGGTCAGACTAACTATGTAACTATTTGAAGTGAAAAAATTAACAAATCATATTATTTCAGGTACTTATATAGCACCAGCAATTTACACAGCGCTTTACATATATATTGTACATTCACATCAGTCCCCGCCCCCAAGGAGCGTGCAATCTAAGGTCCCTAACTCACATTCATACACACACATACTAGGGACAATGTAGGCAGGAGCTAATTATCCTCTCAGCATGTCTTTGGAGTGTGGGAGGAAACCGGAGTACCTGGGGAAAACCCAAACAGGCACAGGGAGAACATGCAAACTGCAGGCAGGTGGTGCAGTGGTTGGGATTAGAACTAGAGATGAGCGAATTTCTCAAAAATTCGATTCGGCTGATTCGGCGAATTCCAGTGTGAAATTCGATTCGATGCGAATTTCTTCGCTACGAAGATGACTTATAAAAAGGGTTTCTAGGCTTCAGAGAGCCTTTAAATTAGTGCAGAACACTGTACCTTTAATTTAAATGCCCTTGGAGATGAGGAAAGAGAAGGAGAAGGAGAAGGATGAGAAGAAGGAGAAGGATGAGAAGAAGGAGAAGGAGAAGGATGAGAAGAAGGAGAAGGAGAAGGATGAGAAGAAGGAGAAGGATGAGAAGAAGGAGAAGGAGAAGGATGAGGAGAAGAAGGATGAGAAGAAGGAGAAGGATGAGAAGAAGGAGAAGGAGAAGGATGAGAAGAAGGAGAAGGATGAGAAGAAGGAGAAGGAGAAGGATGAGAAGATGGAGAAGGAGAAGGATGAGAAGAAGGAGAAGGAGAAGGATGAGAAGAAGGAGAAGGAGAAGGATGAGAAGAAGGAGAAGGATGAGGAGAAGGAGAAGGATGAGAAGAAGGAGAAGGATGAGAAGAAGGAGAAGGATGAGAAGAAGGAGAAGGATGAGAAGAAGGAGAAGGAGAAGGATGAGAAGAAGGAGAAGGATGAGAAGAAGGAGAAGGATGAGAAGAAGGAGAAGGAGAAGGAGAAGCAGAAGGAGAAGGATGAGAAGAAGGAAAAGGAGAAGGATGAGAAGATGGAGAAGGAGAAGGATGAGAAGAAGGAGAAGGATGAGAAGGAGAAGGATGAGAAGAAGGAGAAGGAGAAGGATGAGAAGAAGGAGAAGGAGAAGGATGAGAAGAAGGAGAAGGAGAAGGATGAGAAGAAGGAGAAGGAGAAGGATGAGAAGAAGGAGAAGGATGAGAAGAAGGAGAAGGAGAAGGATGAGAAGAAGGAGAAGGAGAAGGATGAGAAGAAGGAGAAGGATGAGAAGAAGGAGAAGGATGAGAAGAAGGATGAGAAGAAGGATGAGAAGAAGAAGGATGAGAAGAAGGACAGTTCTGTGACAGTTTCTGTCTATTTCTGACAGTTCTGGGACATTCACTCCATACAGCTGTTTCAACCGCTGTATGGAGGGAATGTCATAGAACTGTCAGAAATAGACTATTTATGACAGTTCTGGGACTGTCCTTCCATACAGCGGTTGAAACATTGTATGTATTTGTTTCCATAAATGGATCCATTTATGGAAACAAATACATACAATGTTTCAACCGCTGTATGGAAGGACAGTCCCAGAACTGTCATTAATAGTCTATTTCTGACAGTTCCATGACATTCCCTCCATACAGCGGTTTCCGGCAAAAAGTGTATGTGCAGAGTTCCTCTATTCTGCAGATACACTTAGAGGAGCTCTGCAGATACACTTAGAGGAGCTCTGCACATACACTTTTTGCCGGCTTGGAATTATTCTTATTTTCATCCTACTTCTTCTTCTTCTTCTTCATCCTCATCCTCATCCTCTTCTTCTTCTTCTGAGGATGAGGATGAGGATGAAGAAGAAGAAGAAGAAGTAGGATGAAAATAAGATTAATTCCAAGCCGGCAAAAAGTGTATGTGCAGAGCTCCTCTAAGTGTATCTGCAGAATAGAGGAACTCTGCACATACACTTTTTGCCGGCTTGCAATTATTCTTATTTTCATCCTACTTCTTCTTCCTCTTCTTGATCCTCTTCTTCTTCTTCTGAGGATGAGGATAAAGAAGAAGAAGAAGAAGAAGAAGTAGGATGAAAATAAGATTAATTCCAAACAGGCAAAAAGTGTATGTGCAGAGCTCCTCTAAGTGTATCTGCAGAATAGAGGAACTCTGCACATACACTTTTTGCCGGCTTGGAATTATTCTTATTTTCATCCTACTGCTTCTTCTTCTTCTTCATCCTCATCCTCATCCTCAGAAGAAGAGGATGAGGATGAGGATGAAGAAGAAGAAGAAGAAGTAGGATGAAAAGAAGAATAATTCCAAGCCGGCAAAAAGTGTATGTGCAGAGTTCCTCTATTTCTGACAGTTCTCTCACAGCTGCTTCACATGTACAGCGGTTGAAACATCTGTATCCTAAATGGAAACTAATAGATACAATGTTTCAACCGCTAAACATGTGTTCCTTCTGTCAGAGAACTGTCAGAAATAGCGGAGCTCACTGCAGGGACACTTTTGCCGGCTGATCGGGAAATGTTCGATTCGCGCACCCGAAGTAGGCAAAATTTCGGTTTCGCCGCGAATCGAATATTTCCTGAAATTCGACTCGAATTCCGGTTCGCCTGGTTCGATTCGCTCATCTCTAATTAGAACCAATGACCCTAGTACTGCCAGGGGAAAGTGCTAAGCATTTATCCACTGTGCTGCCCTTTCCCATATGGAAGAAAAATATATTTGAAATATATTTAAAAAGTATTCTTCCCAAATATTATTATTATTATTATACAGTATATATAAAGCGCCAATAGTTGGCTCAGCGCTGTACATTACAGAGGGGGACAGAACATGTGACAGAACAATACCAATACAATGTGATACATGAGGGGATCGAGGGCCCTGCTCCTTGGAGCTTACAATCTAGGAGGGAGGGGATGGTGGCACAGGAGGAGATAGCTGTGGGGGATGGAGTGGTAGGAAGAGTGGAGGAGTTCGGCAAGTTAGCGGGGGGTGGGGTAGGCTTCCCTGAAGAGATGGGTTTTCAGGGTGCGCCTAAAGGAGAGGAGAGTAGGTGATAATCTGATGGGTTGGGGCAGGGAGTTCCAGAGGATGGGTGACACCCTGGAGAAGTCCTGGAGGCGGGCATGGGAGGAGGAGACCAGGGAACTAGAGAGAAGGAGGTCTTGTGAGGAGCGGAGTGTGCGTGTTGGGCGGTACTTGGATATTAGGTCAGTGATGTAGTTCGGGGCAGTATGGTGGACGGCTTTGTACGTCAGTGTTAGGATTTTGAATTTGATCCGTTGTGCAATCGGAAGCCAGTGGAGGGATTGGCAGAGGGGGGTGGAGGACACTGAGTGGAGGCCAGTGGAGGGATAGGCAGAGGGGGGTGGAGGACACTGAGTGGAGGCCAGTGGAGGGATAGGCAGAGGGGGGTGGCGGACACTGAGTGGAGGCCAGTGGAGGGATTGGCAGAGAGGGGTGGAGGACACTGAGTGGAGGCCAGTGGAGGGATTGGCAGAGGGGGGTGGAGGACACTGAGTGGAGGCCAGTGGAGGGATAGGCAGAGGGGGGTGGAGGACACTGAGTGGAGGCCAGTGGAGGGATTGGCAGAGAGGGGTGGAGGGACACTGAGTGGAGGCCAGTGGAGGGATTGGCAGAGGGGGGTGGAGGACACTGAATGGAGGCCAGTGGAGGGATTGGCAGAGAGGGGTGGAGGACACTGAATGGAGGCCAGTGGAGGGATTGGCAGAGAGGGGTGGAGGACACTGAGTGGAGGCCAGTGGAGGGATTGGCAGAGAGGGGTGGAGGACACTGAGTGGAGGCCAGTGGAGGGATTGGCAGAGGGGGGTGGAGGACACTGAGTGGAGGCCAGTGGTGGGATTGGCAGAGGGGGGTGGCGGAGACGGAGCGGTTGGAAAGGTGAATGAGTCTGGCAGCCGTATTCAGGATGGACTGAAGCGGGGATAGCCAGCGGCAAGGCAGGCCAGTGAGGAGGGAGTTGCAGTAGTCGAGTCGTGATATGATGAGGGAGTGGATGAGCTGTTTAGTTGTTTCTGGGGTTAGGAATGTGCGGATTTTGGCGATGTTGCGGAGGTGGAGTCTGCATGTTGCGGAGGTGGAGTCTGCATGTTGCGGAGGTGGAGTCTGCATGTTGCGGAGGCGGAGTCTGCATGTTGCGGAGGCGGAGTCTGCATGTTGTGGAGGTGGAGTCTGCATGTTGCGGAGGTGGAGTCTGCACGAGTTTGTTAAAGATTGGACTTGGGGCTGGAAGGATAGGTTGGAGTCCAGAATGACACCAAGTACTCTGGCCTGCGGGGCAGGTTTGATGGTGGCGTTGTTGGATGTGATGGAGAAGTCAATGGGGGGTGGGGTCCGGGCTGGGGGGGAGACAAGAAACTCGGTCTTGGAGAGGTTCAGTTTAAGGAAGTGGAGCGACATCCAGTCTAATATGTCGCTCAACAGGTGTGTGATTCGGACGGAGACCGAGGGGGTGAGGTGGGGGGTTGACATATTTAGATTGTAAGCTCCAAGGAGCAGGGGCCCTCGATCCCCTCATGTTTTGCATTGTATTGGTATTGTTCTGTCACATGTTCTGTCCCCCTTTGTAATGTACAGCGCTGAGCGAACTATTGGCGCTTTATAAATACTGTATAATAATAATAATAATATACTTTAATGCTACAATTGTGGCCATATTCAACATATTTATATATATATATATATATATATATATATATATTTATAATCATGTTGTAATGAGTTTTTAATTACAAAATACATGAAAAATATTTTTAAAAATACATTTCAATTATACAGCATGTCTTTAAAAATACAAATCTACATTTTGGAATGCATTTACAGATATATGTAAAAAATATATGTTAAAATGACATTTTTAGATGTTAAAAAAATCTGAAGAATATATTTTAAAAAATAATATTTAAACATTTTTCTTTTTAATGTATCTTTCAGATTTGTTTTAACATCTAAAAAAGTAATTTTAACATAGTTTTACATATATATTGTAAATGCATACCAAAAATGTAGATTTATATTTTTAAAAGACATACAGTATATTTGAAATGCACTTTTAAAAATATTGTTCATGTATTTTTTTAATTTAAAAATGCTTTTCAACATGCAGTATATATATATATATCAGTGTGTGTGTATGTGTATATATATATTTATATATCGGTGTGTGTGTGTATATGTATATGTATATATTTATTTATTGAAATATATTTTGAAATATATTGAATACGGCCAAAATTGTAGCATTTAAAATATATGTCAATATATTTGGGAAGAATATTTTTTGAATATATTTCAAATATATTTTTCTTCCATGTGGGTAGCCCCTGTGCCCCTCTATAGTGTGTTCCAGCCTCAATCCCAAGTACAGCCGTGGCCAAAAGTTTTGAGAATGACACAAATATTAATTTTCCCAAAGTCTGCTGATTCAGTGTTTTTAGATCTTTCTGTCAGACGTTCCTCTGGTCTACGGATGTATGATGACCAGCATTTCATACGTGTCAGAGGCTTTTATTGACAATGACATGAATTTATACAAAAGAGTTGATATTTTGCTGTGTTGACCCTTTTTTTTAACCCCTCGCCCTCCAGAGGATCCCCCCCCCCCCCCCCACTTTCCTGACCAGGCCATTTTTTTGCATTACATTAACTGAGAAATTGCGCGGTCATGCAACGCTGCACCCAGATGACATTTACGTCCTTTTTTACCACATACCTCAAATAGCTTTAACTATAACAGGGTCACTAAGAGTGAAACTAGGGCAGCTTGAGGAAGAATGAGTGTGGCCCCTCGGTGGCTACACTGCCACTAGAACCCTTAAGTGACCCTACTAGGTTCCAAGTCTGCCTTCAGGACTTCACTAGAAAAGGGTAGAGCATCCCCCCAAAAATATGGATGGTTAAGTCTATACCAATTGCTGTGAGCCAGCATGGAGCAGTTTCCAGATAGTTATTTCTGCCGGCTTTGTTGGGGCCCTTAGCGGTGGTGCACAGCTGGTGATATTTAGTTGTTTCCCTCTGTGTTCAGTTCAAGAGGACAAATTATGATAGAGGTGTTTGGTTGAGTTAATATGCAAAGGAACTTGAGAAATAGCATGAAATGAAACAGGTCCCCCAAAAAATATCGGGATAGTTCATGGTGGCAGTCCTGCATGGATGCTCTGTGATGGATTAGATAGGCAGGGCAATGTCTGGGGAGCAAGAGGAGGAGGCTGTGTGGAGCAGGGGTGGACTGACCATTCGTGCACTCGGGCACTGCCCGAGGGCCCGGGGTCAGTAGGGGGTCCCATGAGATGCCCCTAGTACCTTTCATAGGCTTTTTTGGGTGTAGTTTGTGCATGAGGACACAGGGGCCCCATGATCCCCTATTGCCTGGGGGCCCCATGAGTTGTCAGTCCGCCCCCCCATGAGTTGTCAGTATGTGTAATGGGTTGACAACCTTCTCATCAGTCCTGCCCTTCATCTGTGGATGGTGGATACTGGTCCCACAGTAGTAAACTGGAAAGTTCATCTCTGTGTTCTTCTCAAAGGAACCCTTGTGTGAGCACCTGGCTACACGTGCAACTCTGCACCTTTCTCAGCTCCCTCGTACTTTGGAACATTCCCTGGCCTGTGGGCAGGAAAGCTCCTGTCTCTCAAGTGGAGCCCTAAATGACTGTTAGGTCCTTGATTTTAAAGGCCGTGCACACCTGCACACACAGCCAGCTGGTCTTCGTTAAGACCTGGACATAGGGTTAGAGGCTTCGTCCCTCGCAATAGTCTTTGAAGCCTCTGGACTCCAGAACCCAATCCGTGAATTATAAAACCGGAGAAAAACGAAAAAACTATTTCCAACCCTCATAATAGCCATTCTGAAGCCCCTAAATCTGTCTCCTTGAGAACCTTTTGTTCCATTTACTTCCTTTTACACAGCAGCAGGGCCTAGTACTGTCATACCTCCCAAGTAGGTACAAAGCCTCCTGACTCCAGGACCCAACCAGGGAACAGTACTATTAGGTCCTTGATTTTAAAGGCTGTGCACACCTAAATCTGTCTCCTTAAGAACCTTTTGTGCCATTTACCTCCTTTTACCTCCCAAGTATGTAAAAAGCCTCCTGATTCTAGGACCCAACCAAGGCACAGTACTTTCACAATATGTATAAATATTCATTGTAAGATTGATATCTTTGTGGCTAGCTATAATATTACCCTGCAAGCTTTTAAAGCAGCAAGGCTCATTCATTAGGCACATTTACATATGTCACAGCATTCAGGTGAAGGGAAGGTTTTACTTACGTTCTGCTTATTCTAGGATCTAGGTCGCCAGTATATTTTAAATATTTAAATGTCAACCGTAGTTTGGTTTCCTTTCCCATGTCAGTTGGTTGCGTCTCCTAAATAATGGCGGACCTACTGAATTCTGCAATAAACGACTTCATCCTCATCCTGAATTTATTTGTTAGTAACCAAATCTGGAATGATCTACTTTTTACGGTCTGAGCTGACGATTATATACAGTATATTGGAAAAATTAGAATGTTCTGATTCCACCCGTAAAACTGGAAGCCGAGGAAAGATGGGAAGAAGCTAGGAGGTTATTTTATTGGAATTAGCACAAATCTCACATCTCTGTAAACTAATCTTCTGCAGTACATTAAAATGTCACTTGCTGGATACACTTAACCTTTCATATTCGCAGTCGGTAGTGCGGTCCAAGCCCCCCGTGGTGCGCACAGGCCTATCCAAGACATGTCTGCCCAGAATCAAATGTAACAATGTTATCCACAGTTCTCCTTTTGCTTTCCTGCTGTATAAATTAATTTACCTCATTTAGAAGCGTCTGTGATTGATAAAGTCTCTTCATTTGTATTCACTCGCTGCATTAAGGTAAAAGCTCCAGGCGCACGGCTTCATTATCTTTAAAGAAAAACAACCAAAAAAAACAAAAAAACCTATATATGAATTTAAGCTGAACTTGAAATTCTCCCTTGTAGAGGGGCTGGGCCCGCGCTGCAGGGATCCCTGATCCTTTAGGTCTAGGTGGCATGCAGGGCTGGGACAAGGGGTGGGCAGGGGGGGGCGTTTGACCTGGGCTCAGTGGAGGTTTGGGGGCGGAGGGTTGTGCTAGAAGGGATGATTTGGGGGGGGGATTTGTACTCGGGGCTGAGGATTTGTTCTAGTCGAGATAATTGGGGGATTTGTGCTGGCAGGGGGGAATTGGCCTAGGAGGGGAGATTTGGGCTTGGAGTGGGGATTTGGGCTTGGAGTGGGGATTTGTGCTAGGAGGGGGGATTTGGGCTGGGAGGGGGGATTTGTGCTAGGAGGGGGAATTTGTACTGAGAGGGGGGATTTGTGCTGGTAGGGGGGATTCTGGCTGGGAGGGGGGATTTGTTCTGGGAAGGGGGATTCGGGCTGGGAGGGGGATTTGTGCTAGAAGGGGGATTCAGGCTGGGAGGGGGGATTTGTGCTAGGAGGGGGGATTCGGGCTGGGAGGGGGGATTTGTGCTGGGAGGGGGGATTCTGGCTGGGAGGGGGGATTTGTGCTGGGAGGGGGGATTCGGGCTGGAGGGGGATTTGTGCTAGAAGGGGGGGATTCGGGCTGGGAGGGGAGATTTGTGCTAGGAGGGGGGATTCGGGCTTGGAGGGAGGATTTGTGCTAGAAGGAGTGATTTGGGGGAGATTTGTGTTTGGGAGCTTAAGATTTGTGCTAGTAGAGATAATTGGGGGGATTTGTGCTGGGAGGGGGGATTCGGGCTGGGAGGGGGATTTGTGTTAGGAGGGGGGATTCGGGCTGGGAGGGTGGATTTGTGCTAGGAGGGGGAATTCAGGCTGGGTGGGGGGAATTGTGCTAGAAGGGGAGATTCGGGCTGGGAGGGGGGATTTGTGCTAGGAGGGGGGATTCGGGCTGGGAGGGGGGATTTGTGCTAGGAGGGGGAATTCAGGCTGGAAGGGGGGATTTGTGCTAGGAGGGGGGATTTGGGCTGGGAGAGTGGAATTTTGGCTTGCAATAGGAATTTATGCTTAGGAGGTTTGAAGATTACTTCTCAAATATTTTTTTTTAGGGTGGATATTTTTGCTGACAAAATATGTGCATACTTTTTTTTGGGGGGGGGGCATTTTGAATCTTTTTTTCTACCCTGGGCACTAGATGACCTTGTCCTGGCACTGGGGGACATGAAAAATAAGATTTACATACCCAATCTTCTGCTCTTGTTACTTACAAACCTCTACAATCCTCTAGTCCAGCTCATCTGTTTTTCCCCCCAAGTTCTGGAGCCACACACTACTTCCAAATGCCCCCCACCCCCCCAGATTTCAGTTGTGCCCCCCCCAAGCTGGTCTTTCCATGGACTCTGTGCTTGGCCGCTGAGCGCCTTCCTCCATCCCTGCACTCACAGCTGTGACAAGTGAGAGCAGCCTGAAGCAGTGACAACTGCAAAGGAGAAATGACGGGAGAGAGGTGGGAGCTCAGCGCAGGCTGTGCTCTCCTGTCCTCTCAGTGGTGCAATCAGTGCCGTGGATAAGGGGGTACCACCAGTCCTCCTATATGGGGCCCAGGCCAGCAGTGAGGCCCAGGCAGCTGGGTGAATCAGATGTACACAGGGAGGGTTAACAGCACGGTGGGGGGGAGGGGGCAATTGCTGGAACTGATCCCCTGCGTGGCTCTCTCTGCAGCAGCTGAAAGCCAGCTTCTTCTCCTTTATCCCCTCCGCTGGCTTTCATCTGCTGCAGAGAGACATACAGGGGATCAGTTCCAGTAATTTACAAGCCTCTTCCTTTCCTGAATGAACACATGGAGTGATCGGTACTGATCTCTCACTGTGTTCGTTCATAACTGCAGCATAATAACTGTGTTTTGCTGTGGGGATGGGGGGGCTTTTTTAGGTTGGCTGCATGGGGCCCCTTGGTTTGGGGGGCCCTGTCAGGTTAGCTCTAACAGCAACCCTGGGTGCGATCCTCCATAAAGCAGATGACACAGGATCGCCCTTACATCGGCATGTTCAGTGTTCGATTCATTCCTTGGCTCCTTGCTGCCGAGAGATGAGTGGTCATTGGAGGAGACAGGGGTCGGGGTAATCAAACTGTGTACAGCCCGATCCAATAGCAATTCTGTGTCATCTGCTGTATGGATTGCTCCACTGGCAGGAGAGTGAGCACAGCCCACACCTCTACCTGCTTTCCCACCTGTGAGTTCTGGAAAGGCAGGAGTTTAGAGGCCAGGGGAACTGTACACAATGAAGGGGTGGGGGTGGGGGGGAGGGGTAACAGTCATTTGTGCTGAGATGAGAGGTTTGTGCAGGAGAGGGGATGGAGGCTATTTGTGCTGGGAAGGGTAACGAGGATGATGGGGGGAATTTGTGCTAGGAGAAGGAATTAAAGGATTTGTGTTAGGTGTAGGAGGGAGGTTTGGGAGAGGGGGGGGGGGGGCGGGGGTTTGGAGACGTTTGTGTTAAAAGAGGAGGGGATTTGGGTAAGGTGGGGGGATTTTATGCTGGGAATGGTAATTTGAAGGGGTTATAGCTAAATGAGGGATTTGAGGGAATTTGTCCTAGGTGGGGGATTGAAAGAAGAAAACTGGTGCAGGGAGGAGGGATTTGGGGGGGATTTGTGCTAGGAGGGGGGATTGGGGGGGTTGTGCTAGGAGGGGGGATTTGGGTGGGGAGGAGGGATTTGTGCTGGGAAGGGTTATTTGAAGGGGGTTGTGTTAGAAGGAGGGATTTAGGGGGGATTTGTGCCAGGAGGGGGGATTGGGGGTGTTGTGCTAGGAGGGGGGATTTGGGTGGGGAGGAGGGATTTGTGCTGGGAAGGGTTATTTGGAGGGGGTTGTGTTAGGAGGGATTTAGGAGGGATTTGTGCTAGGAGGGGGGATTGGGGGAGATTGGGGGATTTGTGCTAGGAGGGGGGATTGGAGGGGGGGGGGGGGTTTGTGCTAGAAGGGGGGATTGGGGGGGGTTGTGCTAGGATGGTTTATTTGGGTGGGGAAGAGGGATTTGTGCTGGGAAGGGTTATTTGGAGGGGGTTGTGTTAGAAGGAGGGATTTAGGGGGGATTTGTGCTAGGAGGGGGGATTGGGAGTTTTGTGCTAGAAGGGGGGATTTGGGTGGGGAGGAGGGATTTGTGCTGAGAAGGGTTATTTGGAGGGGGTTGTGCTAGAAGGAGGGATTTAGGGGCGATTTGTGCTAGGAGGGGGGATTTGGGTGGGGAGGAGGGATTTGTGCTGGGAAGGGTTATTTGGAGGGGGTTGTGTTAGAAGGAGGGACTTAGGGGGGATTTGTGCCAGGAGGGGAGATTGGGGGTGTTGTGCTAGGAGGGGGGATTTGGGTGGGGAGGAGGGATTTGTACTGGGAAGGGTTATTTGGAGGGGGTTGTGTTAGGAGGAGGGACTTAGGGGGGATTTGTGCTAGGAGGGGGGATTGGAGGGGGGGTTGTGCTAGGAGGGGGGATTAAGGGGGTTGTGCTAGGATGGTTGATTTGGGTGGGGAGGAGGGATTTGTGCTGGGAAGGGTCATTTGGAGGGGGTTGTGTTAGAAGGAGGGATTTAGGGGGGATTTGTGCTAGGAGGGGAGATTGGGAGTTTTGTGCTAGGAAGGGGGGATTTGAGTGGGGAGGAGGGATTTGTGCTGAGAATGGTTATTTGGAGGGGGTTGTGCTAGAAGGAGGGATTTAGGGGCGATTTGTGCTAGGAGGGGGGATTTGGGTGGGGAGGAGGGATTTGTGCTGAGAATGGTTATTTGGAGGGGGTTGTGCTAGAAGGAGGGATTTAGGGGCGATTTGTGCTAGGAGGGGGGATTTGGGTGGGGAGGAGGGATTTGTGCTGGGAAGGGTTATTTGGAGGGGGTTGTGTTAGAAGGAGGGACTTAGGGGGGATTTGTGCCAGGAGGGGAGATTGGGGGTGTTGTGCTAGGAGGGGGGATTTGGGTGGGGAGGAGGGATTTGTACTGGGAAGGGTTATTTGGAGGGGGTTGTGTTAGGAGGAGGGACTTAGGGGGGATTTGTGCTAGGAGGGGGGATTGGAGGGGGGGTTGTGCTAGGAGGGGGGATTGAGGGGGTTGTGCTAGGATGGTTGATTTGGGTGGGGAGGAGGGATTTGTGCTGGGAAGGGTCATTTGGAGGGGGTTGTGTTAGAAGGAGGTATTTAGGGGGGAGTTGTGCTAGGAGGGGGGATTGGGAGTTTTGTGCTAGGAGGGGGGATTTGAGTGGGGAGGAGGGATTTGTGCTGAGAATGGTTATTTGGAGGGGGTTGTGCTAGAAGGAGGGATTTAGGCAGGACTTGTGCTAGGAGGGGAGATTTGGGGGAGAGGATTTGTGCTAGGGTGGAAAATATGAGGGGAAAGAGGATGTGTGCTAGGAGGGGTGAAGTAGAAATGCAGGTGAAGTTTTGGGGCTTCTTTGGTCTGTGTGTGTGTGTGGGGGGGGGGGGGGGAGGAGTAGCTGGTCTTGCCTAGGGCGCACAATAGTCTATCTTTGGCCCTGTCTATAGCCAATTAAAAAAAAACTACTATCAAGAAGACTTAAAGTAATACTAAAGCTTACTCTTTTTTGTAAAGTAAACATGTCATACTTACCTGCCCTGTGTGGCAGTTTTGCACACAGCTGCTTTTCGGGTCTGCCGTCAACACTCTGGCTCCTCCCCCTCAAGCAGTTCTCCCTGATAAAGCTGCTTGCCCTGGGGGCACCCCTACATGCTTGCTCCCGAGGCGCTGCTCTATGCGTCCATAAGAAACATAGAGCCTCGGCCCGCCCCCCCTCTTCTTATTGGCTCACTAGCTGTGATTGACAGCAGCAGGAGCCAATGGGCTCCCACTGCTGTCTCAGCCAATGAGGAGAGAGAATCCCCATACAACTGTGGCTACTGTGAACATCGCTGGGTCGGAGGGGGCTCACACAGAAGGCTTATTACCTTCAAGCATGAAGATGAAAAACCTTGAGCCCATAGAACCCCTTTAAGTTCAGCCCATTAGCTTTTCACTGGGTTGACAAATCGATGAAATATCTGGGTGTTCTCGTTACCCCAGATTTGTATTCAGCGAATTTCGTACCTCTGCTTCTTAATCTTACAACTGACTGAAAGCAATGGCGGTCCCTGACCTTGATGTGGCGCTGTAACCCCTTGAAAATGACTATCCTTCCACAGATTTTGTATGTGTTGCCATTCAAGGTCCCCGCAGTTTTCTTCCACCAGGTGCGCTCCCTGTTCAGGAAATGTATTTGGTTGCGTAAACCACCGAGATTCAGGTTGCCTCTCCTTTCCCTAAGCAGAGAGGAGGCATAGCTCTGCCTGACGTCTACCGGTACTATAGAGCTGTCCATCTCTCGAAACTAGCACTGCAATGAGCAATCCAAGCAATGGGTCTCCATGGAGATAGAGGATGCTTCTGTCTCTCTTTGCTCCTCTCCGTGGCTGATTTCACAATTCCCTGAAGACATGCACCCTCTCACTGGTGTCTCTCTACACATTACCAGAACGATTTTCCTTCCCACCTGTCTTTCACCGTTGCCCTCGCCCATGGCACTGGTCATCAGTAACCCAGATTTTTCCCCAGGTTTTACAAACAGGAACCTTGGGCAATTAGGCCAATACAGGAAGTCACAGATCATAGATATCTGGCCTCAAGGAGGGCTTCCCTCTCAAGCCAACCTTGCCTGGCTCTTGGACTCCCCCCCCGAGAACTGCACAACCTTGACACTGTCTGCAGGCATTCCAGAGATCCCGCTACTCCCCATGCAAACTCACGCCATTTGAATCGCTCTGCAGGACAGGGGAACCATCCAGACATACCCTCTGATTGCTCTATGGTCTATGGCTGCGCCTATTGATGCCCCACACCCTTTGTTCGTGCACCAATGGGAACTGGACTTGGGGATCCAGTTCATCTCTCAAGAAGTTGAAAAGCTCTTCCTTCTGGCCCACAAGTCCTCTCTTACAAACCAGTGCCAAGAGGTAGGTTACAAAATACTCTCAAGATGGTACCAAGTTCCTTTTTTGCTTTCCAGATACTTGCTAGTGCTGGAACCAAGCAGTGGACACAATGTCACATATTTTGATTGTAGCCCTTCTAGGATGAAGTGACGACCACGATCAAACATTTGACATTGGTTGACCTCAGTGGAAACCCCACTGCATGTCTCACCCAACGAACAGACCCTTCCAGAAGTAGAAACAATCACTCACGATCTATCTTGTAAACGCGGCCAAGGCCTGTATTCCAGCTTTTTGAAGGCAAACACAGCTGCCGCCCTGGGTCCTGTGGTGTTCTAAAATCAACGACATCCTCTGCATGGAGGAATTGACTGACACCCTAAATGACATCAAGGAAACTTGTAGGGAAAGGTGGAAGCCCTGGCGATATTTCACTTGCACCAATGGCTACCTGCACTCCTATCCCAATCTGAATCAACCACCGATCATACCACCCGATTGGCACCTCTCAGATTGCGGTCATTGAGTGGTGTTTGTCCAATGGAGAGTGACCCTCTGGTTTTCTTTCTACCCCTTTCTTCCCCCATTTTTTCCTTTCTTGTGCTGATCCCCTTTCTTTCCCCTACCCTTCTTATTATCCACTAGTCTGTCGAGCATGAGATCTCAAATGGGTTAATCCTTCTATCTCTATACCGCCATTCAGAACCTACAACTGGAACGGAGTTGTTTTGTCCTCTATCCGGATTTTACATCACTTCTATCAAGTATTTCTTATTGGTTAGTACATAACTACTACGAGTCCAGTTATGGGTCCAAATCTTAGTCAAGTTACTTGTGCAGTTGGCTTTGTGCGTGCCTGGTCAGCCTGACCGTGTTATGCCTCCAGATCGGCAGCTGAAGTCCAGTGCTAAGGTTTTATTTACTATTTTTAATTTGCTTTTCTCGACTTTTGTCCCCCCCCCCCATTTCTTTTTCCCCCTCAATATCTTCTACTTACCAACTCATGGCTACTGTGTTATTATGACCATATGCACCGCGTGTCTAGCGTAATGTATGTACTATGCCATAAGCAATAAATAAATAAACATTTCGGTCAATTGGTGCGATCCTCCACCACAGTCCCAGTTGATCATGTGACCTTTTGGGAAAATTAATTGCACACTCCTCTGTTTTTGAGCCCCTGCAGATTTCGTAAGCTTGCCTACTTACAAAGAAATGAAGGGTCTATAATTTTTATCATACGTGTATTTTAAATGATGGAGACAGAATATCAACCAAAAATCCAGAAAAAAACACTCGATACAAATGTTAGGAATTGAGTTGCAGTTCAGTGAGTAAAATAAGTATTTGATCCCCAAGCAAAATATGACTTAGTACTTGCTGGAGAAACCCTTGTTGGTGAGCACAGAGTTAAGATGTTCCTTGTAGTTGGTTCCCAGGTTTGCAGACATCTCAGGAGGGATTTTGGTCCACTCTTCTTTATAGATCTTCTCTAAATCCTTAAGGTTTCTTGGCTGTCGCTTGGCAACTTGAAGTTTCAGCTCAGTGCAGTTCAGTGAGTAAAATAAGTATTTGATCCCCTACCAACCAACAATAATTCTGGCTCCCACAGGCTGGCTATGTGCTCATGTGGTACACAGATTAGCCCTGTTAATTTAGGAAGGTGCTCCTAACGACAACTCGTTATTTGTACAAAAGACACCTGTCCACAGAATCTCTTTCTTGCATTCAAACCTCCTTCCCATGGGCAAGACCAAAGATCTGTCAAAGGACATCAGGGAAAAGTTTGTAGACCTGCAGAAGGCTGGAATGTGCTACAAGACCATCAGCCAGAAGCTTGGTGAGAAGGAGACAACTGTTGGAGTGATTATTCGCAAATGAAAGAAATATGAAATAACCATCCAGCACCCCCGGTCTGGAGCTCCATGTAAGACTTCGCCTCATGGGGTAAGGATGATCATGAGAAAAGTGAGGGACCAGCCCAGAACTACACGGGAGAAGCTTGTGAATGATCTTAAGGCAGCTGGGGCCACAGTCACCAAACAAACCATTGGTAACACAATATGCCGCAATGGATTGACATTCTTCAGCACCCGCAAGGTCCCCCTCCTCAAGAAGGCACATGTACAGGCCCATGAATAGTTTGTCAATGAACATCTAAATGAGAAGGACTGGGAGAAAGTGCTGTGATCAGATGAGACCAAAATTGAGCTCTTCGACTCACCATATTTGGAGGAAGAAAATGCTGACTATGAGCATAAGAACACCATCCATGAGCATAAGAACACCACAGTCAAGCACGGAGGCGGAAACATTATGCTTTGGGGCTGTTTCTCTGCTAAAGGTACAGGCCAACTTTGCCACATTGAGGGGCGAATGGACGGGGCCATGTATGTAAAATCTTGGATGAGAACCTTCTTCCCTCAGCCAGAACACTGAAGATGGGTCATGGATGGGTGTTCCAGCATGACAATGACCCGAACCATACCGCCAAGGCAACAAAGGAATGGCTCAAGAAGAAGCACATTAAGGTCATGGAGTGGTCTAGCCAGTCTCCAGACCTTCATCCTATAGAACATTTATGGAGGGAGCTAAAACTTCAAGTTGCCAATTGACTGCCAAGAAACCTTAAGGATTTAGAGAAGATCTGTAAAGAAGAGTGGACCAAAATCCCTCCTGAGATGTGTGCAAACCTGGGAACCAACTACAAGAAATGTCTCACCCCTGTGCTTGCCAACAAGGGTTCCTCCACCAAGTACTAAGTCATATTTTGCTTGGGGATCAAATACTTATTTTACTCCATTTATAATATTTGTATCGTACTTTTTTCTGGATTTGTGGTTGATATTCTGTCTCTATCATTTAAAATACACCCATGATAAAAATTATAGACTCTTTATTGCTTTGTAAGTAGGCAAGCTTACGAAATCTGCAGGGGATCAGATCATTATTCTCCCCACTGTTTGTAGAACTTTGACAAGAAAATACGTTAAGCTCATTTTTCAAAATGGAACAGGATAAGGTGCTATTCGTGGCATTTATCAGGCTGTTCAGCTGAGCCAGGGGTGCAGATCTGTGGAGTGGCCTATCTCTAACATTCACCAAGCCTTTTATCATCACTTTCTTCCCTCCCGTAATTACGCCTTGTTTTATTAATAGCAGTTCAGCCGTGCGACATTCAGAGAATTTGGTAAATCCTATTATTCTAAGCATTAAACCTGCACAGATAACACGATACGTGGAAGGCGATTGGCTGCATGTTTGGGAGAAGCCAGGCGGTGTTTGGGTAGAAGAGTCTGTATAGATCCCAGAATTCTGGGACACATATTCAGAGCAGGCTCTCAGCAGCAGCCGGTGACAGCTGAACGCAGACAATGGAGCTGTAAGCTGAGAAACATTGATAACCGTAGGAGCAAAGGAACTGCGTGAAACTTGGACTCAAATCAAAGCAAAGTTTTGCCATGGCGGTGTAATTCATCCTTTAGCTACACTCTCAAATCCCTTTCGGCTGTTTTCAACCCATTAACCCCTTACAGGCCTTCTGGCGGGATGAGGGTTAATAGGCTGCACGGGAAGTCTCTCTGCCATGAAGGAATATGTAGAAGAAGCTCTATTATCTGAGGTTCTGGAAGTCAACCTATATAATTCTATGCATCTTTGAATTAAATAGCACAGTAGGGCAGAGATAATGCCGTACGAGGACTCGGTGAACACCAATTATTTCCACAATTACACATGGCGGATAGAGGAGCATTACCAATATATTTTTAGCAAGTGCTTCTCTATGTATACATTGTACAGCAGACAGTTCTCACATTGAGCCAACTCTTGATAACCCCAATTCTGCTTGTCGCCTGCAGAACCAGGAGGGTTCCCATCTGCTGTCTAAATCATTTATTGACCATGTGTATCTGCATGCTGAGAGCTGCTGCTAGTGGTCCCATCCCACCACAGTGGACATCGTTGATAGGAAGAGGGAGTTCTGAGTCCCTCTACATCCCCCAGCTCTAGTGGCCCCATCCCACCACAGTAGACAGCATTGATAGGAAGAAGAAGCTCTGAGTCCCTCCAGATCCCCAGCTCTAGTGGCCCCATTCCACCACAGTGGATGGCAGTGATAGGAAGAGTGAGTTCTGAATCCCTCTAGATCCCCCAGCTCTAGTGGTCTCATTCCACCACAGTTGACAGCGGTGATAGGAAGAGGGAGCTCTGAGTCCCTTCAGGTCACCCAGCTCTAGTGGTCACATCCCACTACAGTGGACAGCGGTGATAGGAAGAGGGAGCTCTGAGTCTCTCCAGATCCCCAGCTCTAGTGGTCCTATCCCACCACAGGGACAGCGGTGATAGGAAGAGGGAGCTCTGAGTCCTTCCAGATCCCTTCAGCTCTAGTTGTCCTATCCCACCACAGGGACAGCAATGATAGGAAGAAGTTCTGAGTCCCTCCAGATCTCCCAGCTCTTATGGTCCTATCCCACCACAGGGATAGCAGTGGTAAGAAGAAGCTCTGAGTCTCTTCAGATTCTCCAGCTCTAGTAGTCCTATCTCACCACAGGGACAGCGATGATAGGAAGATGGAGCTCTGAGTCTCTCCAGATCCCCAAGCTCTAGTAGTCTCATCCCACCACAGGGACAGCAATGATAGGAAGAAGAAGTTCTGAGTCTCTCCAGATTCCCCGGCTCCAGTGGTCTCATCCCATCACAAGGACAGCAGTAATAGGAAGAAGGAGCTCTGAACCTCTCCAGATCCCTCAACTCTAATGGTCCTATCCCACAGTAGGGACAGCGGTGATAGGAAGAAGAAGCTCTAAGTCCCTCCAGATCCCCCAGTTCTAGTGGTCCTATCCCACCACAGGGCACAGCTGTGATAGGAAGAAGAAGCTCTGAGTCTCTCCAGATCCCCCAGCTCTAGTGCTCCTATCTCACCACAGGGACAGTAATGATAGGAAGAGGGAGCTCCGAGTCCTTCCAGATCCCCCCAGCTCTAGTGGTCCTATCCCACCAATGGGACATCAGTGATAGGAAGAAGAGGTTCTGTGTCCCTCCAGATCCCCCAGCTCTAGCTGTCCTATCCCACCACAGGGACAGCTGTGGTAGGAAGAAGAAGCTCTGAGTCTCTCCAGATCCTTCAGCTCTAGGGGTCTCATCCCACCACAGGGACAGCGGTGATAGGAAGAAGTTCTGCGTCCCTCCAGATCCCCCAGTTCTAGTGGTCCTATCCCACCACAAGGACAGCGGTAATAGGAAGAGGGAGCTCTGAGTCCTTCCAGATCCCTTCAGCTCTAGTGGTCCTATCCCACCACAGTGACAGCGATGATATGAAGAAGTTCTGAGTCCCTCCAGATCTCCCAGCTCTAGTGGTCCTATCCCACCACAGGGATAGCGGTGATAAGAAAAAGCTCTGAGTCTCTCCAGATTCTCCAGCTCTAGTGGTCGCATCCCACCACAAGGTCAGCAGTGATAGGAAGAAGAGGCTCTGAGTCTCTCCAGATCCCCCAGCTCTAGTGCTCCTATCTCACCACAGGGACAGCTGTGCTAGGAAGAAGAAGCTCTGAGTCTCTCCAGATTCCCCAGCTCTAGTGGTCTCATCCCATCACAGGAACAGCGGTAATAGAAAGAAGAAGCTGAGTCTCTCCAGATCCCCCAGCTCTAGTGGTCTCATCCCACCACAGTGGAAGGCGGTGATAGGAAGAGGGAGCTCTGAGCAAGGCCGGGACAAGGGGTGGGCAGGAGAGGCAGTTGCCCTGGGCGCAGCAGAGCATGGGGGGCAGAAAATCAACATAGGGCAGTACACCCATTCTACAACACACATTAGTAGTGGAAGAGGGGCGCAGATCCGCATCCGGTCCCAGTACTGGCTCTGATTCCCTCCAGATCCCCCAGCCCTAATGGTCTTATCCCACCACAGGATCAGCGGTGATAGGAAGAAGAAGCTCTGAGTCTCTCCAGATTCCTCAGCTCTAATGGTCCCATCCCACCACAGGGACAGCGGTGATAGGTAGAGGGAGCTCTAAGCAGGGCCAGGACAAGGGGTGGGCAGGAGAGACACTTGCCCTGGGCGCAGCAGAGCATGGGGGGTAGAGAATCCATGTACTGCGGTACACCCATTCTACAACACACATTAGTAGTGGGAGAGGGGCGCAGTTCCGCATCCATGCCCTAGGTGCTGGATTGACCTGTCTCAGTACTGACTCTGAGTCCCTTCAGATCCCCCAGCTCTAGTGGTCTCATCCCACCATAGGAACAGGAATGAAAGGAAGAAGCTCTGAGCCCCTCCAGTTCTATTGGTCTGATCCCACTATAGGGAAAGAGAAGAAAGGAAGAAGAAGAACCTTTGAGTCCTCCAGCCCCTCCAACCCCAATAGCCTCATCCCAATATAGGGGCAGTGATGATCTTAGGAAGGAGCTCTGAGTCCCCCTCAGTTCCAGTAGTTTCATCCAACCATAGGAACAATAAGCACAGAGCCCTCCAGATCTCATCCCACCATAGGGACAGTGAGCACAGAGTCCTCCAGATCCCCCCAGCTCCCATCCCACCATAGGGACAGTCGGCACAGAGTCCTCCAGATCCCCCCAGCTCCCATCCCACCATAGGGACAGTCGGCACAGAGTCCTCCAGATCCCCCCAGCTCCCATCCCACCATAGGGACAGTCGGCACAGAGTCCTCCAGATCCCCCCAGCTCCCATCCCACCATAGGGACAGTGAGCACAGAGTCCTCCAGATCCCCCCAGCTCCCATCCCACCATAGGGACAGTCGGCACAGAGTCCTCCAGATCCCCCCAGCTCCCATCCCACCATAGGGACAGTCGGCACAGAGTCCTCCAGACCCCCAGATCTCATCCCACCATAGGGACAGTCGGCACAGAGTCCTCAAGACCCCCCCAGCTCCCATCCCACCACAGGGACAGTAATGACAGTAAGCAGCATTGAGCCCCCCCAGACCCTCCAGTTCTAGTGGTCCCATCCCACCATAGGAACAGTGATGGTTGGAAGGAGCTCCATCCCCCTCAGTTCTAGTAGTCTCATCCCACCATAGGGACAGTGATGGTAGGAAGGAGCTCACAGCCCCCCCCCCAGCTCTAGTGGTCTCATCCCACCATAGGGACAGTGATGGTAGGAAGGAGCTCCCAGCCCCCCCCAGCTCTAGTGGTCCCATCCCACCATAGGGACAGTGATGGTAGGAAGGAGCTCCCAGCCCCCCCAGCTCTAGTGGTCCCATCCCTCCATAGGGACAGTGATGGTAGGAAGGAGCTCCCAGCCCCCCCCCCAGCTCCAGAGGTCCCATCCCACCATAGGGACAGTGATGGTAGGAAGAAGCTTCCAGCCCCCCCCCCCCCCAGCTCTAGAGGTCCCATCCCACCATAGGGACAGTGATGGTAGGAAGGAGCTCACAGCCCCCCCCCCAGCTCTAAGGGTCCCATTCCACCATTGGGACAGTGATAGTAGGAAGGAGCTCCCAGCCCCCCCCCCCCCCCAGCTCTAGAGGTCCCATCCCACCATAAGGGACAGCGATGGTAGGAAGGAGCTCCCAGCCCCCCCCAGCTCTAGTGGTCCCATCCCACCATAGGGACAGTGATGGTAGGAAGGAGCTGCCAGCCCCCCCCCCCCCAGCTCTAGAGGTCCAATCCCACCATAGGGACAGCGATGGCAGGAAGGAGCTCCCAGCCCCCCCCCAGCTCTAGAGGTCCCATCCCACCATAGGGACAGTGATGGTAGGAAGGAGCTCCCAGCCCCCCCAGCTCTAGTGGTCCCATCCCACCATAGGGACAGTGATAGTAAGAAGGAGCTCCCAGCCCCCCCCTCAGCTCTAGAGGTCCCATCCCACCATAGGGACTTTGATGGTAGGAAGGAGCTCCCAGCCACCCCCCCCCCCCAGCTCAAGAGGTCCAATCCCACCATAGGGACAGTGACGGTAGAAAGGAATCCCAGCCCCCCCCAGCTCTAGTGGTCCCATCCCACCATAGGGACAGTGATAGAAGGAAGGAGCTCCAAGCCCCCCCCCCAGCTCTAGTGGTCCCATCCCACTATAGGGACAGTGATGGTAGGAAGGAGCTCCCAGCCCCCCCCAGCTCTAGTGGTCCCATCCCTCCATAGGGACAGTGATGGTAGGAAGGAGCTCCCAGCCCCCCTCCAGCTCTAGTGGTCCCATCCCACCATAGGGACAGTGATGGTAGGAAGGAGCTCCCAGCCCACCCCCAGCTCTAGTGGTCCCATGCCACCATAGGGACAGCGATGGCAGGAAGGAGCTCCCAGCCCCCCCCCAGCTCTAGAGCTCCCATCCCACCATAGGGACAGCGATGACAGGAAGGAGCTCCCAGCCCCCCCCCCCAGCTCTAGAGGTCCCATCCCACCATAAGGACAGTGATGGTAGGAAGGAGCTCACAGCCCCCCCCCCCATCTCTGGTGGTCCCATCCTACCATAGGGACAGTGATGGTAGGAAGGAGCTCCTAGCCCCCCCCCCCCCCAGCTCCAGAGGTCCAATCCCACCATAGGGACAGTGATGGTAGAAAGGAATAACAGCCCCCCCCCCAGCTCCAGTGGTCCCATCCCACCATAGGGAGAGTGATAGCAGGAAGGAGCTCCAAGCCCCCCCCCCCAGCTCTAGTGGTCCCATCCCATTATAGGGACAGTGATGGTAGGAAGGAGCTCCCAGCCCCCCCCAGCTCTAGAGGTCCCATCCCACTATAGGGACAATGATGGTAGGAAGGAGCTCCCAGCCCCCCCCCAGCTCTAGTGGTCCCATCCCTCCATAGGGACTGTGATGGTAGGAAGGAGCTCCCAGCCCCCCCCCCCCCCAGCTCTAGAGGTCCCATCTCACCATAAGGACAGTGATGGTAGGAAGGAGATCACAGCCCCCCCCATCTCTGGTGGTCACATCCTACCATAGGGACAGCGATGGTAGGAAGGAGCTCCCAGCCCCCCCCCCCCCCAGGTCTAGAGGTCGCATCCCACCATAGGGACAGTGATGGTAGGAAGGAGCTCACAGCCCCCCCAGAGCTCTAGTGGTCCCATCCCACCATAGGGACAGTGATAGTAGGAAGGAGCTCCCAGCCCCCCCCCCCCAGCTCTAGAGGTCCCATCCCACCATAGGGACAGTGATGGTAGGAAGGAGCTCTCAGCCCCCCCCCCCAGCTCTTGAGGTCCCATCCCACCACAGGGACAGTGATGGTAGGAAGGAGCTCACAGCCCCCCCAGAGCTCTAGTGGTCCCATCCCACCATAGGGACAGTGATAGTAGGAAGGAGCTCCAAGCCCCCCCCCCCCAGCTCTAGAGGTCCCATCCCACCATAGGGACAGTGATGGTAGGAAGGAGCTCCCAGCCCCCCCCCCCCAGCTCCAGAGGTCCCATCCCACCATAGGGACAGTGATGGTAGGAAGGAGCTCCCAGCCCCCCCCCCCCCCAGCTCTAGAGGTCCCATCCCACCATAGGGACAGTGATAGCAGGAAGGAACTCCCAGCCCCCCCCCCCCAGCTCTAGTGGTCCAATCCCACCATAGGGACAGTGATGGTAGGAAGGAGCTCTCAGCCCCCCCCCCCCCAGCTCTTGAGGTCCCATCCCACCACAGGGACAGTGATGGTATAAAGGAGCTCCCAGCCCCCCCCAGCTCTAGAGGTCCCATCCCACCATAGGGACAGTGATGGTAGGAAGGAGCTCACAGCCCCCCCACCCATCTCTGGTGGTCCCATCCCACCATAGGGACAGTGATGGTAGGAAGGTGCTCCCAGCCCCCCCAGCTCTAGAGGTCCCATCCCACCATAGGGATAGTGATGGTAGGAAGGAGCTCCAAGCCCCCCCCCCCAGCTCTAGTGGTCCCATCCCACCATAGGGACAGTGATGGTAGGAAGGAGCTCCCAGCCCCCCCCCCAGCTCTAAAGGTCCCATCCAACCACAGGGACAGTGATGGTAGGAAGGAGCTCCCAGCCCACCCCCAGCACTAGTGGTCCCATCCCACCATAGGGACAGTGATAGTAGGAAGGAGCTCCCAGCCCCCCCCCCCAGCTCTAAGGGTCCCATTCCACCATTGGGACAGTGATAGTAGGAAGGAGCTCCCAGCCCCCCCCAGCTCTAGAGGTCCCATCCCACCATAGGGACAGCGATGGTAGGAAGGAGCTCCCAGCCCCCCCCCCAGCTCTAGAGGTCCCATCCCACCATAGGGACAGCGATGGTAGGAAGGAGCTCACAGCCCCCCCCCCCCCAGCTCTTGAGGTCCCATCCCACCACAGGGACAGTGATGGTATAAAGGAGCTCCCAGCCCCCCCCCAGCTCTAGAGGTCCCATCCCACCATAGGGACAGTGATGGTAGGAAGGAGCTCACAGCCCCCCCCCCATCTCTGGTGGTCCCATCCCACCATAGGGACAGTGATGGTAGGAAGGTGCTCCCAGCCCCCCCAGCTCTAGAGGTCCCATCCCACCATAGGGATAGTGATGGTAGGAAGGAGCTCCAAGCCCCCCCCCAGCTCTAGTGGTCCCATCCCACCATAGGGACAGTGATGGTAGGAAGGAGCTCCCAGCCCCCCCCCCCCCAGCTCTAAAGGTCCCATCCCACCATAGGGACAGTGATGGTAGGAAGGAGCTCCCAGCCCACCCCCAGCACTAGTGGTCCCATCCCACCATAGGGACAGTGATAGTAGGAAGGAGCTCCCAGCCCCCCCCCCCAGCTCTAAGGGTCCCATTCCACCATTGGGACAGTGATAGTAGGAAGGAGCTCCCAGCCCCCCCCCCCCCCAGCTCTAGAGGTCCCATCCCACCATAGGGACAGCGATGGTAGGAAGGAGCTCCCAGCCCCCCCCAGCTCTAGAGGTCCCATCCCACCATAGGGACAGCGATGGTAGGAAGGAGCTCCCAGCCCCCCCCCCAGCTCTAGAGGTCCCATCCCACCATAGGGACAGCGATGGTAGGAAGGAGCTCACAGCCCCCCCCCCAGCTCTAGAGGTCCCATCCCACCATAGGGACAGCGATGGTAAGAAGGAGCTCCCAGCCCCCCCCCCAGCTCTAGAGGTCCTATCCCACCATAGGGACAGTGATGGTAGGAAGGAGCTCACAGCCCCCCCCCCATCTCTGGTGGTCCCATCCCAGCATAGGGACAGTGATGGTAGGAAGGTGCTCCCAGCCCCCCCAGCTCTAGAGGTCCCATCCCACCATAGGGATAGTGATGGTAGGAAGGAGCTCCAAGCCCCCCCCAGCTCTAGTGGTCCCATCCCACCATAGGGACAGTGATGGTAGGAAGGAGCTCCCAGCCCCCCCCCCCAGCTCTAAAGGTCCCATCCCACCATAGGGACAGTGATGGTTGGAAGGAGCTCCCAGTGAAACCCCAGCTCTAGTGGTCCCATCCCACCATAGGGACAGTGATAGTAGGAAGGAGCTCCCAGCCCCCCCCCAGCTCTAAGGGTCCCATTCCACCATAGGGACAGTGATAGTAGGAAGGAGCTCCCAGCCCCCCCCCCCCCCAGCTCTAGAGGTCCCATCCCACCATAGGGACAGCGATGGCAGGAAGGAGCTCCCAGCCCCCCCCCCCAGCTCTAGAGGTCCCATCCCACCATAGGCACAGTAATGGTAGGAAGGAGCTCCCAGCCCCCCCCCAGCTCTAGAGGTCCCATCCCACCATAGGGACAGCGAAGGCAGGAAGGAGCTGCTAGCCCCCCTCCCAGCTCTAGAGGTCCCATCCCACCATACTGACAGCGATGGTAGGAAGGAGCTCCCAGCTCCCCCCCAGCTCTAGAGGTCCCATCCCACCATAGGGACAGCGATGGTAGGAAGGAGCTCCCAGCCCCCCCCCCAGCTCTAGAGGTCCCATCCCGCCATAGGGACAGCGATGGTAGGAAGGAGCTCCTGGCCCCCCCCCCAGCTCTAGAGGTCCCATCCCACCATAGGGACAGCGATGGTAGGAAGGAGCTCCCAGCCCCCCCCAGCTCTAGAGGTCCCATCCCACCATAGGGACAGTGATGGTAGGAAGGAGCTCACAGCCCCCCCCCCCCATCTCTGGTGGTCCCATCCCACCATAGGGACAGTGATGGTAGGAAGGTGCTCCCAGCCCCCCCAGCTCTAGAGGTCCCATCCCACCATAGGGATAGTGATGGTAGGAAGGAGCTCCAAGCCCCCCCCAGCTCTAGTGGTCCCATCCCACCATAGGGACAGTGATGGTAGGAAGGAGCTCCCAGCCCCCCCCCCCCAGCTCTAAAGGTCCCATCCCACCATAGGGACAGTGATGGTTGGAAGGAGCTCCCAGTGAAACCCCAGCTCTAGTGGTCCCATCCCACCATAGGGACAGTGATAGTAGGAAGGAGCTCCCAGCCCCCCCCCAGCTCTAAGGGTCCCATTCCACCATAGGGACAGTGATAGTAGGAAGGAGCTCCCAGCCCCCCCCCCCCCCAGCTCTAGAGGTCCCATCCCACCATAGGGACAGCGATGGCAGGAAGGAGCTCCCAGCCCCCCCCCCCAGCTCTAGAGGTCCCATCCCACCATAGGCACAGTAATGGTAGGAAGGAGCTCCCAGCCCCCCCCCAGCTCTAGAGGTCCCATCCCACCATAGGGACAGCGAAGGCAGGAAGGAGCTGCTAGCCCCCCTCCCAGCTCTAGAGGTCCCATCCCACCATACTGACAGCGATGGTAGGAAGGAGCTCCCAGCTCCCCCCCAGCTCTAGAGGTCCCATCCCACCATAGGGACAGCGATGGTAGGAAGGAGCTCCCAGCCCCCCCCCCAGCTCTAGAGGTCCCATCCCGCCATAGGGACAGCGATGGTAGGAAGGAGCTCCTGGCCCCCCCCCCAGCTCTAGAGGTCCCATCCCACCATAGGGACAGCGATGGTAGGAAGGAGCTCCCAGCCCCCCCCAGCTCTAGAGGTCCCATCCCACCATAGGGACAGTGATGGTAGGAAGGAGCTCACAGCCCCCCCCCCCCATCTCTGGTGGTCCCATCCCACCATAGGGACAGTGATGGTAGGAAGGTGCTCCCAGCCCCCCCAGCTCTAGAGGTCCCATCCCACCATAGGGATAGTGATGGTAGGAAGGAGCTCCAAACCCCCCAGCTCTAGTGGTCCCATCCCAACATAGGGACAGTGATGGTAGGAAGGAGCTCCCAGCCCCCCCCCGCTCTAAAGGTCCCATCCCACCATAGGGACAGTGATAGTAGGAAGGAGCTCCCAGCCCACCCCCAGCTCAAGTGGTCCCATCCCACCATAGGGACAGTGATAGTAGGAAGGAGCTCCCAGCCCCCCCCCCCCCCCAGCTCTAGGGGTCCCATTCCACCATTGGGACAGTGATAGTAGGAAGGAGCTCCCAGCCCCCCCAGCTCTAGAGGTCCCATCCCATCATAGGGACAGCGATGGTAGGAAGGAGCTCCCAGCCCCCCCCCCCCCAGCTCTAGAGGTCCCATCCCACCTTAGGGACAGCGATGGTAGGAAGGAGCTCCCAGCCCCCCCCCCCTACCCCCCCAGCTCTAGAGGTCCCATCCCACCTTAGGGACAGCGATGGTAGGAAAGAGCTCCCAGCCCCCCCCCCCCCAGCTCTAGAGGTCCCATCCCACCATAGGGACAGCGATGGCAGGAAGGAGTTCCCAGCCCCCCCCAGCTCTAGAGGTCCCATCCCACCATAGTGACAGCGATGGTAGGAAGGAGCTCCCAGCCCCCCCCAGCTCTAGAGGTCCCATCCCACCATAGGGACAGCGATGGTAGGAAGGAGCTCCCAGCCCCCCCCCCAGCTCTAGAGGTCCCATCCCACCATAGGGACAGCGATGGTAGGAAGGAGCTCACAGCCCCCCCCCAGCTCCAGAGGTCCCATCCCACCATAGGGACAGCGATGGTAAGAAGGAGCTCCCAGCCCCCCCCCAGCTCTAGAGGTCCTATCCCACCATAGGGACAGTGATGGTAGGAAGGAGCTCACAGCCCCCCCCCCATCTCTGGTGGTCCCATCCCAGCATAGGGACAGTGATGGTAGGAAGGTGCTCCCAGCCCCCCCAGCTCTAGAGTTCCCATCCCACCATAGGGATAGTGATGGTAGGAAGGAGCTCCAAGCCCCCCCCAGCTCTAGTGGTCCCATCCCACCATAGGGACAGTGATGGTAGGAAGGAGCTCCCAGCCCCCCCCCCCCAGCTCTAAAGGTGCCATCCCACCATAGGGACAGTGATGGTTGGAAGGAGCTCCCAGTGAAACCCCAGCTCTAGTGGTCCCATCCCACCATAGGGACAGTGATAGTAGGAAGGAGCTCCCAGCCCCCCCCCAGCTCTAAGGGTCCCATTCCACCATAGGGACAGTGATAGTAGGAAGGAGCTCCCAGCCCCCCCCCCAGCTCTAGAGGTCCCATCCCACCATAGGGACAGCGATGGCAGGAAGGAGCTCCCAGCCCCCCCCCCCCCCTGCTCTAGAGGTCCCATCCCACCATAGGGACAGTAATGGTAGGAAGGAGCTCCCAGCCCCCCCCCAGCTCTAGAGGTCCCATCCCACCATAGGGACAGCGAAGGCAGGAAGGAGCTCCTAGCCCCCCTCCCAGCTCTAGAGGTCCCATCCCACCATACTGACAGCGATGGTAGGAAGGAGCTCCCAGCTCCCCCCCAGCTCTAGAGGTCCCATCCCACCATAGGGACAGCGATGGTAGGAAGGAGCTCCCAGCCCCCCCCAGCTCTAGAGGTCCCATCCCGCCATAGGGACAGCGATGGTAGGATTGGAGCTCCTGGCCCCCCCCCCAGATCTAGTGGTCCCATCCCACCATAGGGACAGCGATGGTAGGAAGGAGCTCCCAGCCCCCCCCAGTTCTAGAGGTCCCATCTCACCATAGGGACAGTGATGGTAGGAAGGAGCT
This sequence comes from Staurois parvus, assembly GCF_062004578.1. Classification (NCBI taxonomy): domain Eukaryota; kingdom Metazoa; phylum Chordata; class Amphibia; order Anura; family Ranidae; genus Staurois; species Staurois parvus. The sequence goes on from NW_028319927.1 coordinate 334,320, forward strand.
CACAGCCCCCCCCCCCATCTCTGGTGGTCCCATCCCACCATAGGGACAGTGATGGTAGGAAGGTGCTCCCCAGCCCCCCCAGCTCTAGAGGTCCCATCCCACCATAGGGATAGTGATGGTAGGAAGGAGCTCCAAGCCCCCCCAGCTCTAGAGGTCCCATCCCACCATAGGGATAGTGATGGTAGGAAGGAGCTCCCAGCCCCCCCCCAGCTCTAGAGGTCCCATCCCGCCATAGGGACAGTGATGGTAGGAAGGAGCTCCTGGCCCCCCCCCCAGCTCTAGTGGTCTCATCCCACCATAGGGACAGCGATGGTAGGAAGGAGCTCCCAGCCCTCCCCAGCTCTAGAGGTCCCATCCCACCATAGGGACAGTGATGGTAGGAAGGAGCTCACAGCCCCCCCCCATCTCTGGTGGTCCCATCCCACCATAAGGACAGTGATGGTAGGAAGGTGCTCCCAGCCCCCCCAGCTCTAGAGGTCCCATCCCACCATAGGGATAGTGATGGTAGGAAGGAGCTCCAAGCCCCCCAGCTCTAGTGGTCCCATCCCAACATAGGGACAGTGATGGTAGGAAGGAGCTCCCAGCCCCCCCCCCCCCCGCTCTAAAGGTCCCATCCCACCATAGGGACAGTGATAGTAGGAAGGAGCTCCCAGCCCACCCCCAGCTCTAGTGGTCCCATCCCACCATAGGGACAGTGATAGTAGGAAGGAGCTCCCAGCCCCCCCCCCCCAGCTCTAGGGGTCCCATTCCACCATTGGGACAGTGATAGTAGGAAGGAGCTCCCAGCCCCCCCCCAGCTCTAGAGGTCCCATCCCTCCATAGGGACAGCGATGGCAGGAAGGAGCTCCCAGCCCCCCAGCTCTAGAGGTCCCATCCCATCATAGGGACAGCGATGGTAGGAAGGAGCTCCCAGCCCCCCCCAGCTCTAGAGGTCCCATCCCACCATAGGGACAGTGATGGTAGGAAGGAGCTCACAGCCCCCCCCCCCATCTCTGGTGGTCCCATCCCACCATAGGGACAGTGATGGTAGGAAGGTGCTCCCAGCCCCCCAGCTCTAGAGGTCCCATCCCACCATAGGGATAGTGATGGTAGGAAGGAGCTCCAAGCCCCCCCAGCTCTAGAGGTCCCATCCCACCATAGGGATAGTGATGGTAGGAAGGAGCTCCCAGCCCCCCCCCAGCTCTAGAGGTCCCATCCCGCCATAGGGACAGCGATGGTAGGAAGGAGCTCCTGGCCCCCCCCCAGCTCTAGTGGTCCCATCCCACCATAGGGACAGCGATGGTAGGAAGGAGCTCCCAGCCCCCCCAGCTCTAGAGGTCCCATCCCACCATAGGGACAGTGATGGTAGGAAGGAGCTCACAGCCCCCCCCCCATCTCTGGTGGTCCCATCCCACCATAGGGACAGTGATGGTAGGAAGGTGCTCCCAGCCCCCCCAGCTCTAGAGGTCCCATCCCACCATAGGGATAGTGATGGTAGGAAGGAGCTCCAAGCCCCCCCAGCTCTAGTGGTCCCATCCCAACATAGGGACAGTGATGGTAGGAAGGAGCTCCCAGCCCACCCCCCCCCCCCCCCCCCCCGCTCTAAAGGTCCCATCCCACCATAGGGACAGTGATAGTAGGAAGGAGCTCCCAGCCCACCCCCAGCTCTAGTGGTCCCATCCCACCATAGGGACAGTGATAGTAGGAAGGAGCTCCCAGCCCCCCCCCCCCCCAGCTCTAGGGGTCCCATCCCACCATTGGGACAGCGATGGTAGGAAGGAGCTCCCAGTCCCCCCCCAGCTCTAGAGGTCCCATCCCTCCATAGGGACAGCGATGGCAGGAAGGAGCTCCCAGCCCCCCCAGCTCTAGAGGTCCCATCCCATCATAGGGACAGCGATGGTAGGAAGGAGCTCCCAGCCCCCCCCCCCCCCTACCCCCCCAGCTCTAGAGGTCCCATCCCACCTTAGGGACAGCGATGGTAGGAAAGAGCTCCCAGCCCCCCCCCCCCCCCCAGCTCTAGAGGTCCCATCCCACCATAGGGACAGCGATGGCAGGAAGGAGCTCCCAGCCCCCCCCAGCTCTAGAGGTCCCATCCCACCATAGGGACAGAGATGGTAGGAAGGAGCTCCCAACCCCCCCAGCTCTAGCTGTTGGTGTTACAGGAGGAAGAGGCTGTGAAAGTCTCCGCTAAACATCACCGAGCAGCTCCGGCATCTCCCCTCTTCCTGGGGATCAATCCGCTGCCAGCAACGTGACCGGTCGAGGAGGACCGGGCTTCACACTGTCGGTGCTGGTGGAGGGGAGAAGAGCACACTATCGGTGCTGGTGGAGGGGAGAAGAGCACACTGTCGGTGCTGGTGGAGGGGAGAAGATCGGTGCTGGTGGAGGGGAGATCACACTGTCGGTGCTGGTGGAGGGGAGAAGATCGGTGCTGGTGGAGGGGAGATCACACTGTCGGTGCTGGTGGAGGGGAGATTACACTGTCGGTGCTGGTGGAGGGGAGAAGAGCACACTGTCGGTGCTGGTGGAGGGGAGAAGAGCACGCTATCGGTGCTTGGATGTATCCGCTCTGTTCCGGGGACCCCAGTGAAGAGCAGCAGCACAGTGTCGGGGTAGCAGCAGCGCAGCCAGCCGGGGTAAGTTTTCCGCACCTCTCAGGATCCTTTGTTTGGGATGGAGCAAAAATAATCACTGATCACATGGCTGCAGGGACAGAATCAGTGAGATCCATGGCATCCTGTGTCCCCCCAGCTCTGTCCCTGCCCCCCGCTGCAGGGGTGCAGAGGAGGGAGGCAGAGAGGGGTGCAGGCTATGGTCCGGAGCCCGACAATTGGGGATCTCTGAATTGTCGGCTTCTCTCAGCTCTTGTCAGCAGATGGCTTGTACTGTCATGCTCAGGGATAGCTCTACATGTCCCTGGAGCCCCATGGGAAAATCTACCCCTGTGCAGGGAAGAGTGAGTTGCTACTTTTTGTGATTTCAGCACTGTTGGACAGTTCCTGGAACATGTCCCTGGAACCCCATGTAAAGGATAGAGTGAGTTGCTAAGATCTCAGCACTGTTGGAGTTGGACAGTTCCTGGACTATGTCCCTGGTACCCCATGTGAAAATCTACCCCTGTGAAGGGAAGAGTGAGTTGCTACGTTCTGTGATTTCAGCACTGTTGGGGTTGGACAGTTCTTGGAACATGTCCCTGGAACCCCGTATCAAAGGGTAGAGTGGGTTGCTAAGATCTTAGCACTGTTGGAGTTGGACAGTTCCTGGACCATGTCCCTGGTACCCCATGTGAATATCCTGGTACCCCATGTGAAAATCTACCCCTGTAGAGGACAGTGAGTTGCTGCTTTCTGTGATTTCAGCACCGTTAATGTCTGACAGTTCCTGGAACATGTCCCTGGAACCCCATGTAAAGGGTAGAGTGAGTTGCTAAGATCTCAGCACTGTTGGAGTTGGACAGTTCCTGGACTATTTCCCTGGTACCCCATGTGGAAATCCACCACTGTGGAGTGATCTGCTGCTTTCTGTGATTCTGTGATTTTAAGCACTGTTGTCTGACAGTTCCTGGACCTTGTCCCTGGAAACCCATGTGAAGGGCAGAGTGAGTTGCTAGGATCTAAGCACTGTTGGGGTTGGACAGTTCCTGGACCATGTCAATGTTACCCATGTGAAAATCTTGGTATCCCATGTGAAAGTCCGCCCCTGTACAGGACAGAAATCTGCTGCTTTCTGTGATTGCAGCACTGTTAGTGTGTGACAGGTCCTGGACTTTGTCCCTGGCACCCCATGTAAAGGGTAGAGTGTGTTGCTAAGATCTCAGCACTGTTGAGGTTGAACAGTTCCTGGACCTTGTTCCTGGAATCCCATGTGCAGGGCAGAGTAAGTTGCTAGGATCTTAGCACGGTTACTGTCTGACAGTTCCTGGACAATGTCCTTGGTACCTAATGTGAAAATCCACTCCTGTACAGGGCAGATTGATTTGCTATTTTCTGTGATTTCAGCACTGTTAGTTTTATAACAGTTCCTGGACATTGTCCCTGGAATTCCATGTGAAAATCCACCCCTGTGCAGGGCAGTGAGTTGCTAGGTTCTTAGCGCTGTTAGCGTCTGATGGTTCATGGATTATGTCCCTGGTACCCCATGTGAAAGTTCACTCCTGTGCAGGGCAGAATGAGCTGCTGCTTTCTAGGATTTCAGCACTGTTAGTGGTGAAGAGTTCCTGGACTTTGTCCCTGGAATCCCATGTTAGAGGCAGAGTAAGTTGCTAGGATCTCAGTACAGTTGTATTTGAACAGTTCCTGGACCATGTCCCTAGAAGCCCATGTGAAAATCCACCCCTGTACAGGGCCGAGTGAGCTGCTAGGATCTTAGCATTGTTAGGGTCGGACAGTTCTTGGACCATGTCCCTGGTACTCCATGTAAAAATCCTGGTACCCCATGTGAAAACCCATCCCTGTACAGGGCAGAGTGAGTTGCTGGGAACTCAGTACAGTTGTATTTGAACAGTTCCTGGACCATGTCCCTAGAACCCCATGTGAAAATCCACCCCTGTGCTGGGCCGAGTGAGTTGCTAGGATCTCAGCATTGTTAGTGTTGGACAGTTCTTGGGCCATGTCCCTGGAACCCTATGTGAATATCTTTGTACCCCATGTGAAAATCCACCCTTGTACAGGACAGAGTGAGCTGCTAGGATCTCAGTACTGGTGTATTTGAACAGTTCCTGGACCATGTCCCTAGAACCCCATGTGAAAATCCACCCCTGTACAGGACAGAGTGAGCTGCTAGGATCTCAGCATCGTTAGTGTTGGACAGTTCTTGGACCATGTCCCTGGTACTCCATGTAAAAATCCTGGTACCCCATGTGAAAACCCATCCCTGTACAGGGCAGAGTGTGTTGCTAGGATCTCAGTACAGTTGTATTTGAACAGTTCCTGGACCTTGTCCCTAGAACCCCATGTAAAGATCCACCCCTGTGCTGGGCCGAGTGAGTTGCTTGGATCTTAGCATTGTTAGGGTTGGACAGTTCTTGGACCATGTCCCTGGTACTCTATGTAAAAATACTGGTACCCCATGTAAAGATCCACCCCTGTGCAGGGCAGAGTGAGTTGCTAGGATCTTAGCATTGTTAGGGTTGGACAGTTCTTGGACCATGTCCCTGGTACTCCATGTAAAAACACTGGTACCCCATGTAAAGATCCACCCCTGTGCTGGGCCGAGTGAGTTGCTTGGATCTTAGCATTGTTAGGGTTGGACAGTTCTTGGACCATGTCCCTGGTACTCCATGTAAAAATACTGGTACCCCATGTAAAGATCCACCCCTGTGCAGGGCAGAGTGAGTTGCTAGGATCTCAGCATTGTTAGTGTCGGACAGTTCTTGGACCTTGTCCCTGGAACCCCATGTGAATATCTTTGTACCCCATGTGAGAATCCACCCCTGTGCAGGGCAGAGTGAGCTGCTAGGATCTCAGTACAGGTGTTTTTGAACAGTTCCAACAGTTCCTGGACCTTGTCTCTAGAACCCCATATGAAAATCCACCCCTGTACAGGACAGAGTGAGCTGCTAGGATCTCAGCATCGTTAGTGTTGGACAGTTCTTGGACCATGTCCCTGGTACTCCATGTAAAAATCCTGGTACCCCATGTGAAAACCCATCCCTGTACAGGGCAGAGTGTGTTGCTAGGATCTCAGTACAGTTGTATTTGAACAGTTCCTGGACCTTGTCCCTAGAACCCCATGTAAAGATCCACCCCTGTGCTGGGCCGAGTGAGTTGCTTGGATCTTAGCATTGTTAGGGTTGGACAGTTCTTGGACCATGTCCCTGGTACTCCATGTAAAAATACTGGTACCCCATGTAAAGATCCACCCCTGTGCAGGGCAGAGTGAGTTGCTAGGATCTCAGTACAGTTGTATTTGAACAGTTCCTGGACCTTGTCCCTAGAACCCCATGTAAAGATCCACCCCTGTGCTGGGCCGAGTGAGTTGCTTGGATCTTAGCATTGTTAGGGTTGGACAGTTCTTGGACCATGTCCCTGGTACTCCATGTAAAAATACTGGTACCCCATGTAAAGATCCACCCCTGTGCAGGGCAGAGTGAGTTGCTAGGATCTCAGTACAGTTGTATTTGAACAGTTCCTGGACCTTGTCCCTAGAACCCCATGTAAAGATCCACCCCTGTGCTGGGCCGATGAGTTGCTTGGATCTTAGCATTGTTAGGGTTGGACAGTTCTTGGACCATGTCCCTGGTACTCCATGTAAAAATACTGGTACCCCATGTAAAGATCCACCCCTGTGCAGGGCAGAGTGAGTTGCTAGGATCTCAGTACAGTTGTATTTGAACAGTTCCTGGACCTTGTCCCTAGAACCCCATGTAAAGATCCACCCCTGTGCTGGGCCGAGTGAGTTGCTTGGATCTTAGCATTGTTAGGGTTGGACAGTTCTTGGACCATGTCCCTGGTACTCCATGTAAAAATACTGGTACCCCATGTAAAGATCCACCCCTGTGCAGGGCAGAGTGAGCTGCTAGGATCTCAGTACAGGTGTTTTTGAACAGTTCCAACAGTTCCTGGACCTTGTCTCTAGAACCCCATATGAAAATCCACCCCTGTACAGGACAGTGTGAGTTGCTAGGATCTTTGCACTGTCAGGGTCTGACAGTTCTTGGACCTTGTCCCTGGAACCCCATGTAAGGATCCACCCCTGTGCTGGGCCGAGTGAGTTGCTTGGATCTTAGCATTGTTAGTGTCGGACAGTTCTTGGACCTTGTCCCTGGTACTCCATGTAAAAATCCACCCCTGTGCAGGGCAGAGTGAGTTGCTAGGATCTCAGCATTGTTAGTGTCGGACAGTTCTTGGACCATGTCCCTGGAACCCTATGTAAAAATCCACCCCTGTACAGGGCAGAGAGAGCTGTTGCTCTCTGGGCTGTCAGCAGTGCTGGCGTCAGAGAGTTCCTGGACCAAGTCCCTGTCTCAGGACTGTTTCCCCAATGAGAGGAATGAGCCTGGGGCTTTACAAATGTGCAGCTCCCCTGCCAAGCCTTGTCCCCAGCCAGACAAGTTCCCTCAATAAGCCCATTGATTCGGCTCAGCTGAAAGGTCCATGTGGGAAGTAGATGTCTGATTATGGGGAGACTCTGGAGCATTCGAAGACACTTTTGGCTTCCTGACTCATGCGAATGGAAAGTCAGCACAGCTGATAGATCTGGTCTCCAGAAGATTTCCCATTCTGGATCAATAATTCAGCAGCTACATGCATGTTTCTCTGGGTGAACTGTCACTGGGATGCTTTGAAGGAGAGAATGCTTGTCCCTTGTCCATCCTTGTAGCGGTCACCCCTGCGGTCCCCCTCCACCTCCATGTCTTGTGGTTTGTACAGAGGTGGCCTGTTTTCGGCATTCATTATGGGTTTCCCTTTGTTGTGGTGAGAAGGGCTGAATTGACCTTGACACGGTTTGACTTGTTTATTAATGTCTAGTTTGTTCAGCTACAGTCCATTCAGTGGTGCTGGCATTGTTAAAAAAAAAAAAAAAGGTTGAATTGCCCGGGGCTCCTATGTAAAAAATAAAAAATACAAATAAAAAATTTTAAATGAAAAAACAAAACAAAAGAAAATGTTTTTTATGCCTTGTCCCAGCTGTATGAGATCCTTGTAGTTTGTTTTGTAATGAGAACTTTTGGGGCGCGCTTTTGGGGATTCGTGATACTTGATAGATGTGATCGTCTGTTATTCTTTATTAGGATTTAGAATGTATTGCTTATGCCGAGGCCATCTTTTCCAAACGATGACATTTAAAAAAAAAAAAAGAAATGCCCCTGCACCTCGATTTTAAAGAAAAGGATTCACCCCCTAGTTTCCATTATTTTGGGAAATCTGGAGGTGAGATCTCTGCGACAATCAGAAAATCTGACGGAAATAAATATCGCTTCTGAAGCGATCGTGCGATGATCCGATCGTTGGTACGCAGCGTTCCTTCGTAGGATAGAAGACCGTATGATTCTTGTTTGATCGGTACAGTATTCGTCCGAAAAAACTCGGAAGAGAAAGACAGAAATGAAAGAATGAATTGCAACGCAACACAACATATGACATCACTTCTGAAGTTGAATTCTGTCGTCTGAGAACTTCTGCAAATTAGTAACCTCTTTATATTCGATATGAGACTAGGATGCAAAAAAAACGTATTATCAGTTATCCGAAATTCTCTCGTGTGTCCCGGGCTTAACCCCTCGGTGCCTCCTGGCCCTTTAAGGGGTTTGTTACGTCATGAGGTGGGGCGGAGTTTAGGGTCATGTGATCAAGTAGCAATCAGGACCTTTCCGTGAGGTGCCGGGTGCGTTCTCGGCACACGTTTGTTTACGTCAAGAAGACGCATATTTGTGTACCATTGGTGCCAACAGGTGAATACTTAAAGTGTTACTAAACTCCGGACCCCGCATTCCCTATATATGGTCTCCCCGGACCCCGCATTCCCTATATATGGTCTCCCCGGACCCCGCATTCCCTATATATGGTCTCCCCGGACCCCGCATTCACTATATATGGTCTCCCCGGACCCCGCATTCCCTATATCCGCTCTCCCCGGACCCCGCATTCACTATATATGGTCTCCCCGGACCCCGCATTCACTATATATGGTCTCTCCGGACCCCGCATTCACTATATATGGTCTCCCCGGACCCCGCATTCCCTATATCCGCTCTCCCCGGACCCCGCATTCACTATATATGGTCTCCCTGGACCCCACATTCACTATATCCACTCTCCCCGGACCCCGCATTCATTATATCCGCTCTTCCCAGACCCCGCATTCACTATATCCACTCTCCCCGGACCCCGCATTCACTATATCCGCTCTCCCCGAACCCCGCATTCACTATATCCACTCTCCCCGGACCCCGCATTCACTATATCCGCTCTCCCAGACCCCGCTCTCCCCGGACCCTGCATTCACTATATCCGCTCTCCCAGACCCCGCTCTCCCCGGACCCCGCATTCATTATATCTGCTCTCCCCGGACCCCGCATTCACTATATCCTCTCTCCCCGGACCCTGCAATCACTATATCCGCTCTCCCTGGACCCCGCATTCACTGTATCCGTTCTCTCCGGACCCCGCATTCACTATATCCGCTCTCCCCGGACCCCGCATTCACTTTATCCGCTCTATCCGGACCCCGCATTCACTATATCCGCTCTCCCCGGACCCCGCATTCACTATATCCGCTCTCCCCGGACCCCACATTCACTATATCCGCTCTCCCCGGACCCCGCATTCACTATATCTGCTCTCCCCGGACCCCGCATTCACTATATCCGCTCTCCCCGGACCCCGCATTCACTATATCCTCTCTCCCCGGACCCTGCAATCACTATATCCGTTCTCCCCGGACCCCCGCATTCACTGTATCCTCTCTCCCCGGACCCCGCATTCACTATATCCTCTCTGCCCGGACCCTGCAATCACTATATCCGTTCTCCCCGGACCCCGCATTCATTATATCCGCTCTCCCCGGACTCCGCATTCACTATATCCTCTCTCCCCGGACCCTGCAATCACTATATCCGCTCTCTCCGGACCCCACATTCACTGTATCTGCTCTCCCCGGACCCCACATTCGCTGTATCCGCTCTCCTTGGACCCGGCATTCACTATATCCGCTCTCCCCGGACCCCGCATTCACTATATCTGCACTCCCCGGACCCTGCATTCACTATATCCGCTCTCCCCGGACCCCGCATTCACTATATCCGCTCTCTCCGGACCCCACATTCACTGTATCCGCTCTCCCCGGACCCCGCATTCACTATATCCGCTCTCCCCGGACCCCGCATTCACTATATCCTCTCTCCCCGGACCCTGCAATCACTATATCCGCTCTCTCCGGACCCCACATTCACTATATCCGCTCTCCCCCCCGGACCCCGCATTCACTATATCCGCTCTCCCCGGACCCCGCATTCACTATATCCGCTCTCCCCGGACCCCGCATTCACTATATCCGCTCTCCCCGGACCCCGCATTCACTATATCCGCTCTCCCTATTAGAAGGGTCTGACTGGCCATTTTCTTGTCATAATTAAGAGGTTTCAGATCCACTTTGAGTCGCATGTAGTGTGTAAACCACACGGCAAGTATAAAGCGACTCTTTCTCTTTCATTTGTGAACATCTCACCTTCAGTAAATGTCTGTAAACTTGCTAATGCCTATCTTGTGTGGTGGTGGGAATGGTCATGCTCTCCGCAAAACTTGTTTCTTGACCAATCTGGAAGACGAGCGATTTTTCTTTTTATGTTGAGTCGTTCCTCACAGCCCCGAGTCTCATATTAGTCAGTGACATCGCAAAGTCATTATTCTCTTAATTATGTGACCTTTAAGATTCCCACTCGACAGATTACATGATAATCTCAGTATTTGTAGGGGGATGCACAGTGCAATGTTACTGCAGTCAGGATTACATTGGAACAATTTGATCGATTTTGTTATCTTTTCTCTCCATTTGTACTTAAGATCATTTGAAGATTCTGTAAATTACTGCAAATCAGGATTACATTGTAACAATTTGATCGATATTTTATCTTTTCTCTCCATTTGTACTTAAAATCATTTGAAGGTTCTGTAAACTGCTGCAAAATTGGGATTACATTGTAACAATTTGATCGATATTTTATCTTTTCCCTCCATTTGTACTTAAGATCATTTGAAGATTCTGTAAATTACTCCAAAATCAGGATTACATTGTAACAATTTGATCGATTTTTTTATCTTTTCTCTCCATTTGTGCTTAAGATCATTTGAAGATTCTGTAAATTACTGCAAAATCAGGATTACATTGTAACAATTTGATCAATTTTTTTATCCTTTCTCACCATTTGTAAGTATGATCATTTGAAGCAGTGGTCTCCAAACTGTGCCCAGGGGCCAGTTGTGGCCCTTTACTTGTCTTTATCTGGGGCACTATTTCATCCACTGATACCAACAATCGAGCATAATTCCCCCCATTTACATCAATGAAGGGGGCACAATGCCTTTCAATGGCACCAGCGATGGGGCACAATTCCTCCCAATGACACCAATGATGGGGTCCAATGGCATCAATGATGGGGCACTATTCCTCCCACTGACACCAATGATGGGGCACAATTCCTCCCAATGACACCAATGATGGGGTCCAATGGCATTAATGATGGGGCACAATTCCTCTGACTGACACCAAACAATAGGGCATTATTTTTTCCCACTGACGTTGGGGCCTTTCCTGCTCCCAATGGCCACAGTCCAGCCCTCTTAAAGTCTGAAGGACAGAGAACAGGCCCTTTGTTTAGAAAGTTTGGAGACCCCTGATTTAAAGATTCTGTAATTTACTCCAAAGTCACGATAACATTGTAAACATTTGATCTATTGTTTATCTTTTCTCTCAATTTGTGAGATCATTTGAGGATTCCGTAGAGGAGGGGTCTCCAAACTTTCTAAACAAAGGGCCAGTTTACTGTCCTTCAGGCATTGGGGGGGGCAGACTGTGCCCCATTGTTGGTGTAGGTGGCAGGAATTATGTCTCATTGTTGGTGTAGGTGGCAGGAATTATGTCCCATTGTTGTTGTAGGTGGCAGGAATTATGCCCCATTGTTGGTGTAGGTGGCAGGAATTATGCCCCATTGTTGGTGTAGGTGGCAGGAATTATGTCCCATTGTTGTTGTAGGTGGCAGGAATTATGCCCCATTGTTGGTGTAGGTGGCAGGAATTATGTCCCATTGTTGGTGTAGGTGGAGCAGGAATTATGTCCCATTGTTGGTGTAGGTGGAGCAGGAATTATGTCCCATTGTTGGTGTAGGTGGCAGGAATTATGCCCCATTGTTGGTGTAGGTGGAGCAGGAATTATGTCCCATTGTTGGTGTAGGTGGCAGGAATTATGCCCCATTGTTGGTGTAGGTGGCAGGAATTATGTCCCATTGTTGGTGTAGGTGGCAGGAATTATGCCCCATTGTTGTTGTAGGTGGCAGGAATTATGTCCCATTGTTGGTGTAGGTGGCAGGAATTATGCCCCATTGTTGTTGTAGGTGGCAGGAATTATGCCCCATTGTTGGTGTAGGTGGCAGGGATTATGTCCCATTGTTGGTGTAGGTGGCAGGAATTATGTCCCATTGTTGGTGTAGGTGGAGCAGGAATTATGTCCCATTGTTGGTGTAGGTGGCAGGAATTATGTCCCATTGTTGGTGTAGGTGGCAGGAATTATGTCCCATTGTTGGTGTAGGTGGCAGGAATTATGTCCCATTGTTGGTGTAGGTGGCAGGAATTATGTCCCATTGTTGGTGTAGGTGGCAGGAATTAGTGGAGCACTGTTATGGAGTCTAGTGAAGCACTGTAATGGAGCCTAGCAGAGCACTGTAATGGGGTCTAGTGGAGCACCGTAATGGAGCCTAGCAGAGCACTGTAATGGGGTCTAGTGGAGCACCGTAATGGAGCCTAGTGGAACACTGTAATGGAGTCTAGTGGAGAACTGTAATGGAGTCTAGTGGAGCACTGTAATGGAGCCTAGTGGAGCACTGTAATGGAGCCTAGTGGCACCGTAATGGAGCCTAGTGGAGCACCGTAATGGAGCCTAGTGGAGCACTGTAATGGGGTCTAGTGGAGCACCGTAATGGAGCCTAGTGGAACACTGTAATGGAGCCTAGTGGAGAACTGTAATGGAGTCTAGTGGAGCACTGTAATGGAGCCTAGTGGAGCTTTGTAATGAAGCCTAGTGGAGCACTATAATGGAGCCTAGTGGAGCACTGTAATGGAGCCTAGTGGAGCACTGTAATGGAGCTAGTGGAAAACTGTAATGGAGTCTAGTGGAGCACTGTAATGGAGCCTGGTGGAGCTTTGTAATGGAGCCTAGTGGAGCACTATAATGGAGCCTAGTGGAGCACTGTAATGGAGCCTAGTGGAGCACTGTAATGGAGCCTAGTGGAACACTGTAATGGGGTCTAGTGGAGCACCGTAATGGAGCCTAGTGGATCAGTGTAATGCAGCCTACTGGAGCACTGTAATTGAGCCTAGTGGAGCACTGTAATGGAGTCTAGTGCAGCACTGTAATGGAGCCTAGTGGAGCACTGTAATGGAGCCTAGTGGAGCACTGTAATAGGGTCTAGTGGAACACTGTAATGGAGCCTATTGAAGCACTATAATGGAGCCTAGGGGAGCACTGTAATGGAGCCTAGTGGAGCACTGTAATGGAGCCTAGTGGAGCACTGTAATGGAGCCTAGTGGAGCACTGTAATGGAGCCTATTGGAGCACTGTAATGGAGTCTAGTGGAGCACTGTAATGGAGCCTAGTGGAGCACCGTAGTCAAGCCTAGTGGAGCACTGTAATGGAGCCTAGTGGAGCACCGTAATGGGCAATGAATGCAGATTGTATTTAAAAAAACGCAAATTTACTCTGCATCCCATAGCTCACATGTACAGCATGTCCCTGAGGGCAGACAGGTAACGGAATCACCGGAATTAAAATTTGTAAACATATTTAAATATTCAATCTATAAAGAATGTAAAATATTGACCTTGAAAACCCACCTTCGTTCACTCTCGTGTTCTTTGGTATTACCCCCCCCCCCCCATACATGTTAGCTGTGAAGGAAAATGCTGTCCTGCATTAAACCCTTCTTCATTCCCAACATTGCCTAACCGTCCTTGAAGCCGCGCGCACATCCGCTGTGTTTACCCTTCAATCAGTTCAGAGGTAACGCCAACGGATCCTCCACTCCCGTCTCCCGTACTTCCATACTAATTGTTCAATTAGCAGGCAATATCGTCAGAACAAATATTCTAGAACCGTGTCAGCTCAATTTTTGAAAAGGTCATATATGTAACACCTCGGGGACAGATAGAGGGCAAAGCATTATTCCATAGATGATTGGTCTGAACTGGTCTGTTCTAGAAGGAGCTGCTTTGTAGAAGATGGATCTGTCCCTTCGGTGGTCGTTACGTAGGACTGCAGCTGAGCGGCTAATCTAATTACAACCATTATTAGGCACCTCCAATTTATTTCAATTAAACCTTTCCACACACAACATATTGTGACACCACAGCCCTAATCTCGGGCAAGTACCGTGCCAAAACCTGGGACCCCAGTGATCTGCCCGTAGGTACTGACTGGCCATTCTCCTCCAACACCTCATGGGTCATAAAGCAAAACTGCACAAAAAAATTCAATGCAGTTGCACGTCAAGATGCCGACACGTGAAAATTGCGATACACATGTTACATATCACCGCGCACTCCAGAGCAGGGGCGGACTGACAACTCATGGGGCCCCCGGGCAATAGGGGATCATGGGGCCCCTGTGTCCTCGTCCACACTCAAACCACACCCACAAAAGCCTATGAAAGGTACCGGGGCATCTCATGGGATCCCCTACTGACCCCGGGCCCTCGGGCAGTGCCCGAGTACCTGAAAGGTCAGTCCGCTCCTGCGCCGGAGTGAGAGTGGTAATTCTAGCACCAGACCTTCTCCGTAACACTGTACTGCTAGGGTGACAGTATGTAAAAAAAAAAACATAAATAATAATATAAAAAAATTAAAAATGTAAATTTTTTTTTTTAAATTATAATTTTTGGTTATGAACTAATTTGGGTTATTTTTTTTTTTTTTTTACTAAAAAGATAGCTGAATAAATTTTGGCTGAGATTTATGATGAAATGTTATTTATTTGCAAAACACTTTTTTTCAAAATTTTTGGACTTTTTCATTTATATAGCAAAAAAAATATAAAAATCTCAGCGGTGAATAAATACCACCAAAATAAAGTTTTATCTGTCTCAAAAAAATGCTAAAAAATTCATATGGGTACAGTGTTGCATGACCGCGCAATTGTCATTTAAAGTGTGATAGTGCTGAAAGCTGAAAATTGGCCTGGGGGGGAAGGGGGGGGGGGGAAGTGTCCGGACTGGAAGGGGGGGAAAGTGTCCAGACTGGAAGGGGGGGAAAGAGCCCGGACTGGAAGGGGGGGAAAGTGTCCAGACTGGAAGGGGGGGAAAGTGTCCAGACTGGAAGGGGGGGAAAGAGCCCGGACTGGAAGGGGGGGAAAGTGTCCAGACTGGAAGGGGGGGGAAAGTGTCTGGACTGGAAGGGAGTGAAAGTGTCCGGACTGGAAGGGGGTGAAAGTGTCCGGAATGGAAGGGGGGGAAAGTGTCCAGACTGGAAGGGAGTGAAAGTGTCCGGACTGGAAGGGGGGGAAAGTGTCCAGACTGGAAGGGAGTGAAAGTGTCCGGACTGGAAGGGGGGGGGGAAGTGTCTGAACTGGAAGGGGGTGAAAGTGTCCGGACTGGAAGGGGGGGAAAGTGTCCGGACTGGAAGGGGGGGGGGGGGAAAGTGTCCGGACTGGAAGGGGGGGAAAGTGTCCGGACTGGAAGGGGGGGGGAAGTGTCCGAACTGGAAGGGGGAGAAAGTGTCCGGACTGGAAGGGGGGGGAAGTGTCCGGACTGGAAGGAGGGGAAAGTGTCCGGACTGGAAGGGGGGAAAGTGTCCGGACTGGAAGGGAGGGAAAGTGTCCAGACTGGAAGGGAGTGAAAGTGTCCAGACTGGAGGGGCTGAAAGTGTCCGGACTGGAAGGGAGTGAAAGTGTCCGGACTGGAAGGGGGGAAAGTGTCCGGACTGGAAGGGAGGGAAAGTGTCCGGACTGGAAGGGAGTGAAAGTGTCCGGACTGGAGGGGCTGAAAGTGTCCGGACTGGAAGGGAGTGAAAGTGTCCGGACTGGAAGGGGGTGAAAGTGTCCGGACTGGAGGGGCTGAAAGTGTCCGGACTGGAGGGGCTGAAAGTGTCCGGACTGGAAGGGAGTGAAAGTGTCCGGACTGGAAGGGGGTGAAAGTGTCCGGACTGGAGGGGCTGAAAGTGTCCGGACTGGAAGGGAGTGAAAGTGTCCGGACTGGAGGGGCTGAAAGTGTCCGGACTGGAAGGGAGTGAAAGTGTCCGGACTGGAAGGGGGGAAAGTGTCCGGACTGGAAGGGGGGAAAGTGTCCGGACTGGAAGGGAGGGAAAGTGTCCGGACTGGAAGGGAGTGAAAGTGTCCGGACTGGAGGGGCTGAAAGTGTCCGGACTGGAAGGGAGGGAAAGTGTCCGGACTGGAAGGGAGGGAAAGTGTCCGGACTGGAAGGGAGTGAAAGTGTCCAGACTGGAAGGGGAGGAAAGTGTCCGGACTGGAAGGGAGTGAAAGTGTCCGGACTGGAAGGGGGGGAAAGTGTCCGGACTGGAAGGGAGGGAAAGTGTCCGGACTGGAAGGGGGGGAAAGTGTCCGGACTGGAAGGGAGTGAAAGTGTCTGGACTGGAAGGGGGGGGAAAGTGTCCGAACTGGAAGGGGGTGAAAGTGTCCGGACTGGAAGGGGGGGAAAGTGTCCGGACTGGAAGGGGGGGGGGAAGTGTCTGGACTTGAATTGGTTAAATGAGTGAAAGCAAACCATGAAAAAAGACAGGAAAACCCACGTTTGGTGAACCAAGAAAGGAGGAAGGTGACTCCTCTAAATCCTGGTGAAAACGACAGACATATAAGAGCTCTTACCAGAGCTTATTGGGCTTTTGTATCAAAAAAAGCAAACAGCGTTTTAGGGGTTAACCCCGAACAACTCCCCCGGTTTGCAGCACAGAGATGGCTCTGCCCTTGGCTCCACTCCAGCTCCATTTTTCCACAAGTAAACCATGCAAGGGATAAACACAAAAATGGCGCCTGCTTACGCCAAATGACCTCCAGGTTCTTGCGTTGTTTCATGGCGCTCGTGTACGTGACGCGCTGGCGTGAATGTCCTACGTCTGTACGTGGTGGTTGCTGAGTAAAGGATTGGGTCTGTCTGTTTGCCCTAAAAATTCACTTTGGCGTGATTTTTACTGAAATTTTGCGTTTCCTAGACCTTTGCAATAATATTGTGTGATATAAAAAATTGGAACTACCACTGATGTATTCTGTAGGGCGGGGGTCTCCAAACTTTCTATGCAAAGGGTCAGTTTACTGTCCTACAGACTTTGGGGGGGTAAAAAATGCCTCATCTTTGGTGTTAGTAAGAGGACTTGTGCCCCATAGATGGTATCATTGGGAGAAATTGTGCCCCATCGCTGGTGTCATTGGGCCCCATTCTTGGTATCATTGAGATGAACTGTGCCCCATCGATGGTGTTATTAGGAGAAATTGTGCCCCATCATTGGTGTCATTGGGCTCCATTCTTGGTATAATTGGGATGAACTGTGCCCCATCAATGGTGTCATTAGGAGAAATTGTGCCCCATCATTGGTGTCATTGGGCCCCATTCTTGGTATCATTGGGATGAACTGTGCCCAGGGGCGGACTGACCATTTGAGCACTCGGGCAATGCCCAAGGGCCTGGGGTCAGTAGGGGGCCCCATGAGATGCCCCTGGTACCTTTCATTAGCTTTTTCTTAGGCTTTTTTGGGTTTGGGCGAGGATACAGGGGCCCCATGATCCCCTACTGCCCAGGGGCCCCATGAGTTGTCAGTCTGCCCCTGACTCTGCCCCATTGTTGGTGTCATTGGTGGGAATTGTGCCCCATCCTTGGTATTCATTGGTGTCAGTGGATTAAATACTGCCCAAGGGCCAGGTAAAGGCAAGCAAAGGACAGCATTCGGGCCCCGGGCCGCAGTTTGGAGACTACTGCTCTAGGGCAGGGGTCTCCAAACTTTCGAAGCAAGGGGTCAGTTTACTGTCCTACAGACTTTTGGGGGGTAAACAATGCCCCATCTTTGGTGTTAGTAAGAGGACTTGTGCCCCATCGATGGTGTCATTGGGAGAAATTGTGCCCCATCATTGCTGTCATTGGGCCCCATTCTTGGTATCATTGGGATGAACTGTGTCCCATTGTTGGTGTCATTGGTGGGAATTGTGCCCCATCATTAGTGTTAGTGGATTAAATAGTGCCCCAAGGGCCAGGTAAAAACAAGCAAAGGGCCGCATCTGGCCCCAGGCCACTATTTGGAGACCCCTGCTCTAGGGCAGGGGTCTCCAAATTTTCTAAGCAAAGGGCCAGTTTACTGTCCTACAGACTTTAGGGGGGCCGGACAGAAAATGTCCCGGTATCAGTGGGAGTAAACAATGCCCCATCTTTTGGTGTTATTAAGACTTGTGCCCCATTGATGGTGTCATTGGGAGAAATTGTGCCCCATCATTGGTGTCATTGGACCCAATTCTTGGTATCATTGGGATGAACTGTGCCCCATTGTTGGTGTCATTGGTGGGAATTGTGCCCCATCATTGGTATTCATTGGCATCAGTGGATTAAATAGTGCCCCGGGGGCAAAGTAAAAGCAAGCAAAGAGCCGCATCCGGCCTCCCAGGCCGCATTTTGGAAACCACTGCTCTAGGGTGTCTGCTTTCCAAAAAATATGTAATGATTGGGGGGTTTTGTGTAATCTTCAGGCCTAAAATTATTTTTTAAACGTGCAAAAAAATAAATAAATGCAAAAACGTTCTGGCAGTGAAAGGGTTAAATGAATCTAAAAAAAAAACAAACCAGAACAATTACTATGCACCCCAAAAAATGAGGCTGAACACAAAAGTTGGCTCTCTGTTGAAAGCCTGCAATTCAATAGTGTGATCATGGGTGGACTGACCATTTGGAAACTCGGGCACTGCACGAGGGCCCGGGGTCAGTAGGGGGCCCCATGAGATGCCCCTGGTACCTTTTTTCATAGGCTTTTTTGAGTTTGGGCAAGGACACAGGGGCCCCATGATCCCCTATTGCCCGGGGGCCCAATGAGTTGTCAGTCCACCCCTGGGTGTGATGATGCATTTGAACTCAGAGAAGCCTCGTTGTGAATAAAAGATGGTCAGGGCTGCCTAGGCCCTCACAATCCAAGGTCACTCCCCCCACCCCCCCGGAGAATGTGGAGGGGCGTTAAAAGCATCACGGATGACACCATCAGAGGTGGAGAACACCTGATCCATCCATCTCTCCCCAATGGTCTTGTTTTGAGGAATCCAATACCTAACTTTGTCTCCAGGCTCATTCCTCCACCAATTGAGCTGCCCTTCAGGGTGACTGCAGCAGAGCTGAAGAGGTCCTGGAAATCCCACCAAGGCTGCAGTTTGGTCCCCCTAAAGTCTGAAGGAGAATAAACTGGCCCTCTGTTTAGAAAGGTCGGAGACCTCTGCTCAAGACAACTACTATTATCCCCGTCCCTAGGTGCAAAAGTGTAATAGGTCAAAGGGAGTGCCAATAGAAAAATCCTTAGGAGTCCAAAGTCTTCATCAGTGGTGTCACTATGGTGGTGTGGGGGGTGCAGACCACACCCGGGTGACACCTGACAGAGGGGTGACACCAGGGCCGCCGATAGGGGGACTACAGAGCGATGCCCTGTGTCTTTGTCTCTCCCTCCAGCATCTGAAAGCTAATTTCTCTCCCTCTCCCTGAGCTGGCTTACAGCTGCTGGAGGGAGACACAAAGACACAGGGCATCGCTCTGTAAATGTCCTCCTATCCAAGGGCGGACTGACCATTTGGAAACTCGGGCACTGCCCGAGGGCCCGGGGTCAGTAGGGGGCCCCATGAGATGCCCCTGGTACCTTTTTCATAGGCTTTTTTGAGCTTGGGCAAGGACACAGGGGCCCCATGATCCCCTATTGCCCGGGGGCCCCATGAGTTGTCAGTCCGCCCCTGTTCCCATCACACCGCACCGATCGCCCTCCCTGTGCTGCCCACACCTGGTTCCTCCGTTTCCTCTCCTACTGGCTAATGCGGACAGGGCTCCATTCACAGTCCTCTGTTGCCCCTTCCTCAGGGAACCACGGGGTGGGTGCCCTGAATGTCTTGGCTTGCCATGATATCAGCTCCCATCACCTTCTCCTGGACCATCGGAAATCTGTAGTAGGAGGACAGGCAGCAGCACTACTCTTCTTCAGAAGAAAAGTGGGGAACAGGTGTGTAGGGACGATATGGGGGACAGGGGGTCACAGTGGGGAATGGGGATGCAGGGGTGTACATTAAAAATTTTTTGTGAAAAATAATTTTTAAAATAGGCTCTACAGGGCCCTATGATTTCTAATAGCAGCCCTGGGTGACACCATCAAGTAGGAAGTGATATCTGACCGCAATGGTGTCACCCCCATCTGTGACAGTGCACGGATCAGCACGCTGGTACCGACAGCATCATTTACAGAGGCCGGTTTGGGGGCGGAGGTGACACCATGTTATACTGCACCAGGTGACACCAACCCTAGTGACGCCACTGGTCTTTATTGTTCAACTGGCTACAACCATGCAGGGCTTTTGTAATCAGTTGAACAATAAAAGCTTTGAACTGGATTTTTCACTGGATTTGGCATTCTCTTTGACCTCTTACACTTGGATTTCCCAACTCAGGTGAATCTCCTCTTCTAGGGGGTGGGGGTTCCCCATCTTTGTGGTGGGCTGCTGACTACAGGCCCGTTGGATTTAAGTCATGACTATGTCCACATGATAACCTGTAAAAATCAATGTCCAGCGCCCCTCTGCTGCTACCTCTTGGACCGAGGCTCAACAGTGTCATCGTCCATTAGCACCTTCCTCAATAATAGTGAAGTCCTTCAAAAGGCTGGTCATGGCACATGCGAAGAAGACCATCAACTTCAGAGTAGACCCCAACCAGTATGCATATAGACACAAATGCTCCCATGTAGACGCTACCTCCTCTGTGGTTCACCTGGCTCTCATTCATTTGGACTCTCATTTTAGAACTTTGTTCCTTTTCACAAACTCTGATAGATAACCCAACCTACCCAACCTGAACACAACTCAGCAGCTAGGTCCTAAACTTTTAATCAAATGGGCCCCGGTCTGCTAGAATTCACAACATTTCCTCCTTCCCCCTTCCTCCTCAATACTGGTTCTCCTCCAGGGATACATCCTGAGGCTCGTACTTTATGCACTGCTGGCCTACGACTGCTCAGCCAAGCCTCCAGGCAATCATTATTGTGAAGTTCTTGGAAGATGTGGAAGTAGAGGGACTCATCATTCATTGCAATGAGTCCAAGTACAGGCTGGAGGTAGAGAAACGGGAGACATCTGGTGCAAGGCAAGCAACCTCTCCGTCAATGTGAAGAAAAAAAAGAAATGATTGTGGACTTTTTGGAAGACCGGCACCACTAACTCTCACTCCTATATCGGGGGATGAGGTGGTGTCATGCTTTACATACTTGGGGGTGCACATTTCTGTTAACCTCACCTGGAGCACCAATGCAGCCAGAATAGTGAGGAATGACTGCCCACACTTTTTGAGGAGACCATCGGTACCTCAATCCTCATTTTGTAGGTCCATCTAACATGAGACCTTGTTCTCCAAGTGGGGGACTCGCCAATCAGATAGTCTGCAGTGAGACGGTTCTGTCTGTATTCATACTGGTGGGGGTTTACTCTGAAGTTGATGGTCTTCTTCATATGTGCCATGCCTGGGCACCCCATAATTATTGGGGTGCCCAGTGCTACTAGGTGATGATCACTTGGGCATGAGGCTGCTTAGCCCCTTGGGACAGACAGGTATAATAGCATAGGCGTGCGCACAGGGTGTGCTGGGTGTGCCTGGGCACACCCTAATCACCCCATGCAGCGCAGATTCTAATTGCTGCCCAGTGCCGATCGTTACCGATCGCTCACTGTGTTCATTCATAACTTTTGTGAGTGGACAGAAAGCCGCTCAGCACAGAGCACTCCCCATTCATTCGCTGTCCCGTGCAGCTGAGGCTGCAGAGAAAGGGATGGGGAAATCTCTGTCCTCAGTCACTCTTCTCTGTCTCAAAAGCGAGAAATGAACAGACCTCTGATATTTCACCAACCCCTCCCCCCCCAAAGGGCGTTCCTAAAATAATAAAAGAAAATAATATTGTAAAAAATAATAATACAAAATTGTAAAAATAAGTTTTAAAAAATTCTAATAATAAAAAACTACTGACACCGTCTTCTGCCCTACTGACACCGTTCACTGCTCTACTGACACCATCCTATGCACTACTGACACGGTTCACCGCTCTACTGACACTATCTACTGCCCTACTGACATCAACCTCTGCCCTACTGACAGGTCCACTGCTCTACTGACACCATCCACTGCCCTACTGACATCAACCTCTGCCCTACTGACACCATCCACTGCCCTACTGACACTGTCCTCTGCCTTACTGACACGTCCACAGCTCTACTGACACTGTCTTCTGCCCTACTGACACTGTTCACTGCTCTACTGACACCATCCTCTGCCCTACTGACATGTCCACTGCTCTACTGACACCATCCTACTGACCTACTGACACTGTCCACCGCTTTACTGACTGACACCATCCACTGTCCTACTGACATCAACCTCTGCCCTACTGACACATCCACTGCTCTACTGACACCATCCACTGCCCTACTGACACATCCACTGCTCTACTGACAACATCCACTGCCCTACTGATACAGTCCTCTGCCCTACTGACATGTCCACTGCTCTACTGACACCATCCACTACTCTACTGACATGTCCACTGCTCTACTGACACCATCCACTACTCTACTGACACTGTACTCTGCCCTATTGACATGTCCACTGCTCTACTGACAGCGTCCACTGCCCTACTGATACGGCTACTGCTCTACTGACACCATTCAGTACTCTAATGTCAGGACAGTACCTTTGCCGGGACGGTACAAATCCCCCCAAATGCCAGGACAGTACAAATCCCCCCAAATGCCAGGACAGTACAAATCCCCCCAAATGTTAGGACCGTACAATTCCCCCCAAATGTCAGGAAAATACAAATCCCCCCAAATGTCAGGACAGTACAAATCCCCCCAAATGTCAGGACAGTACAAATACCCCCAAATGTCAGGACAGTACAGATATCCCCCCAAATGTCAGGACGGTACAGATATCCCCCAAATGTCAGGACGGTACAGATATCCCCCTAATGTCAGGACGGTACAGATATCCCCCAAATGTCAGGACGGTACAGATATCCCCCAAATGTCAGGACGGTACAGATCCCCCCCAAATGTCAGAACGGTACAGATATCCCCCAAATGTCAGAACGGTACAGATCCCCCCCAAATGTCAGAACAGTACAGATATCCCCCAAATGTCAGGACAGTACAGATATCCCCCAAATGTCAGGACGATACAGATACCCCCCAAATGTCAGGACAGTACAGATATCCCCCAAATGTCAGAACAGTACAGATTTCCCTCAAATGTCAGGACAGTACAGATATCCCCCCAATGTCAGGACAGTACAGATATCCCCAAATGTCAGGACGGTACAGATATCCCCAAATGTCAGGACAGTACAGATATCCCCCAAATGTCAGAACAGTACAGATATCCCCCAAATTTCAGGACGATACAGATATCCCCCAAATGTCAGGACAGTACAGATATCCCCCAAATGTCAGGACAGTACAGATATCCCCCAAATGTCAGAACAGTACAGATATCCTCCAAATGTCAGGACAGTACAGATATCCCCCCAATGTCAGGACAGTACAGATATCCCCCAAATGTCAGAACGGTACAGATATCCCCAAATGTCAGGACAGTACAGATATCCCCCAAATGTCAGAACAGTACAGATATCCCCCAAATTTCAGGACGATACAGATATCCCCCAAATGTCAGGACAGTACAGATATCCCCCAAATGTCAGAACAGTACAGATATCCTCCAAATGTCAGAACGGTACAGATATCCCCCAAATGTCAGAACGGTACAGGTATCCTCCAAATGTCAGGACAGTACAGATATCCTCCAAATGTCAGAACAGTACAGATATCCCCCAAATGTCAGGACAGTACAGATATCCCCCCAATGTCAGGACGGTTCAGATATCCCCCAAATGTCAGGACGGAACAGATATCCCCCAAATGTCAGGACAGTACAGATATCCCCCAAATGTCAGGACGGTACAGATATCCCTCAAATGTCAGGACAGTACAGATATCCCCCAAATGTCAGGACAGTACAGATATCCCCCAAATGTCAGGACGGTACAGATATCCCCCAAATGTCAGGACAGTACAGATATCCCCCAAATGTCAGGACAGGACAGATATCCCACAAATGTCAGGACGGTACAGATATCCCCCAAATGTCAGGACGGTACAGATATCCCCCAAATGTCAGGACAGTACAGATATCCCCCAAATGTCAGGACGGTACAGATATCCCCCAAATGTCAGGACGGTACAGATATCCCCCAAATGTCAGGACAGTAGAGATATCCCCCAAATGGTAGGACAGTAGAGATATCCCCCAAATGTCAGGACAGTAGAGATATCCCCCAAATGTCAGGACGGTACAGATATCCCCCAAATGTCAGGACAGTAGAGATATCCCCCAAATGTCAGGACGGTACAGATATCCCCCAAATGTCAGGACGGTACAGATATCCCCCAAATGTCAGGACAGTAGAGATATCCCCCAAATGTCAGGACAGTACAGATATCCCCAAATGTCAGGACAGTACAGATATCCCCCAAATGTCAGGACGGTACAGATATCCCCCAAATGTCAGGACGGTACAAACCCCCCCAAATGTCAGGACAGTACAGTAGCCGCCTGTCAGCAGAAAAAATGACTGTTGGCGGGCGGCAGGTGGTTAGTATTATTATAGTGCCCTTATTTACTTTATACTTTTAGACATTTATTGATTAATATTTGAAATGTGTGCTATAGAGCACTGCATGCTTCACCTTCATTTTATTGTTGTTGCTGCTGGGACCCGAGTGCCGTATCTTGTCCCTTTCATGTACAGTATGTTCCGGAATGACACCCTCCTGTTTATGTAGGGGTACCTATGAAAGATTTGTATCTGATCCCCGACAGAGCGATAATTCCTGTGTGAACTGCATGTTCGGGTGTCAGGGATCAGGGCGGGGTGGATCGAGGCTTTGTGCTGCCCTAGGCAACAGTGGGAGAGCGAGAGAGTTCAATGAGTGCGTGTGATTCTCTTTCTTTCTTTCTTTCTTTCCACCATGCTTTCTTTCTTTCATGGATGGAGACGCAGATGGATGGATGGAGACATGAATGGTTGAATGGATGAATGGAGACATGGAGGGATGGAGACATGGATGGATGGAGACATGGATGGATGGAGACATGAATGGATGGATTGAGATGTGGATGGATGGATGGAGACATGGATGGATGAATGGAGACATGGATGGATGGATTGACATGTGGATGGATGGATGGAGACATGGATGGATGGAGATGTGGATGGATGGATGGAGACATGGATGGATGGAGATGTGGATGGATGGATGGATGGAGACATGAATGGATGGAAGGAGATGTAGATGGATGGAGACATAGATGGATGGATTGAGACATGAATGGATGAATGGAGACATGGATGGATGGATGGCGACATGGATGGATGGATGGAGATGTGGATGATGGATGGAGACATGGATGGATGGATGGAGACATGGATGGATGGAGATGTGGATGGATGGATAGAGACATGGATGGAGACATGAATGGATGGAGATGTGGATGGATAGAGACATGGATGGATGGATGGATGGATGGAGATGTGGATGGATGGATGGAGACATTGATGGACGGATGGAGACATGGATGGATGGAGACATGGATGGAGACATGAATGGATGGAGATGTGGATGGATAGAGACATGGATGGATGGATGGATGGATGGATGGATGGAGATGTGGATGGATGGATGGAGACATTGATGGACGGATGGAGACATGGATGGATGGAGATGTGGATGGATGGATGGATGGAGACATGGATGGAGACATGAATGGATGGAGATGTGGATGGATAGAGACATAGATGGATGGATGGAGACATGAATGGATGAATGGAGACATGAATGGATTGAGATGTGGATGGATGGATGGAGACATGGATGAATGGATGGAGACATGGATGGATGAATGGAGACATGGATGGATGGATTGACATGTGGATGGATGGATGGATGGATGGAGACATAGATGGATGGATGGATGGATGGATGGAGACATGGATGGAGACATGGATGGATGAATGGAGACATGGATGGATGGATTGACATGTGGATGGATGGAGACATGGATGGATGGATGGAGACATGGATGGATGGATGGAGATGTAGATGGATGGATGGATGGATGGATGGATGGAGACATGAATGGATGGAAGGAGATGTGAATGGATGGAGATGTGGATGGATGGAGACATGAATGGATGGAAGGAGATGTGAATGAATGGAGACATAGATGGATGGATGGATGGATGGAGACATGGATGGATGGATGGATGGATGGAGACATGGATGGATGGAGATGTGGATGGATGAATGGAGACATGGATGGATGGAGATGTGGATGGAGACATGGATGGATGAGGATTTGTGGATGGATGGATGGCGACATGGATGGATGGATGGATGGTGGAGTTTGCTTTGAATATTAATAGTGAAGTACATCGTGTTTTCAGTTTTTGGTGCTCAGATAGTTTATTTTTGCTTTGGCAAAACGCCAGTGTCTCCTGGACCTTTAGGGGGTTACATGCCGGGAGGCAGGGTGGAGTTTGTGATCATGTGATTGCTGTGATTGGCGGTCACATGATCGAAAAGCTTGTGATCGCAAGTAGAGATCAGGAGCTTTCCATTAGCCGCAGGTACCTGTGCCGGGAGCGCTCTCCTGCCACAGTTCTGTTTTTTTGGGGGGTACACATAGACGCAGCCTGTCTGCATTAAGCCCCACCCACCGAGAGGCCGCATAGAGGGGTGCGGCCGGCGAGAAGGAGTTAAAAAAAACCCGCCAGCTCTTCCGATAAATACTTCTAAATACACGTTGAAGCAAAGTAATAATTGATGCGCTGTATGCTGAAGACTCGGTCTAGACAAAGTTCGTTCTGCAGTTTTTGGAGAAGTTTGCTGAGCCAGGCGTTCTTTTCCTGTAGAAGATCCTTCAAGTCGTGCGTTCCGTCAGAATGCTGGATTGTAGTGTGTGGTGTGACAACGTTTTACTTCTCTCATCCACTGGCAATGGGACTTGTTTTTCGAGGAACACTCACCAGTCTGACTGATGTGATTCACATGTTTTCACCAAACATCACTGTGCCGTGTAATGCCGTGAGTAATTGCTTTTAATTGTCTCAATCTATTGCCTGATAATCAGGGGTGGATTGACAACTCATGGGGCCCCGGGCAATAGGGGATCATGGGGCCCCTGTGTCCTCGCCCACACTCAAACCACA
The DNA here is from genome assembly GCF_062004578.1 of Staurois parvus. Taxonomy (NCBI): domain Eukaryota; kingdom Metazoa; phylum Chordata; class Amphibia; order Anura; family Ranidae; genus Staurois; species Staurois parvus. The sequence goes on from NW_028319927.1 coordinate 361,487, forward strand.
TCCAAAAAAGCCTATGAAAAGGTACCAGGGGCATCTCATGGGGCCCCCTACTGACCCCGGGCCCTCAGGCAGTGCCCGAGTTCCCAAATGGTCAGTCCGCCCCTGCTAATAATACAATCGGACCCGGAACTGGTGAAGATAGCCGGGATATCACGGGATACTAGATATAGAGAATACAGAACGGAAAGCTAAATGAAATAGTCAGTTGGGAATGAAGGTATCTTTGTAGGTGGAATGCTACGTAATGTTACTCCAACACAATAATACCCCATATTGCCCAAAGTATTGTTCCCGCCCTCCAAATCATGTGATTCAGGTGTTCCAATCCCCTCCAAATCATGTGATTCAGGTGTTCCAATCCCCTCCAAATCATGTGATTCAGGTGTTCCAATCCCCTCCAAATCATGTGATTCAGGTGTTCCAATCCTCTCCCAATCATGTGATTCAGGTGTTCCAATCCCCTCCAAATCATGTGATTTGGATGTTCCAATCCCCTCCAAATCATTGATTTCAGGTGTTCCAATCCCTCCAAATCATGTGATTTGGATGTTCCAATCCCCTCCAAATCATTGATTTCAGGTGTTCCCATCCCCTCCCAATCATGGGATTCAGCTGTTCCAATCCCCTCCCAATCATGTGATTCAGGTGCTCCAATCCCCTCCATATCATGTGATTCAGGTGCTCCCATCCCCTCCCAATCATGTGATTCAGCTGTTCCAATCCCTTCCATATCATGTGATTCATGTGTTCCAATCCCCTCCCAATCATATGATTCAGGTGTTCCAATCCCCTCCATATCATGTAATTCAAGTGTTCCAATCCCTTCTATATCATGTGATTCAGGTGTTCCAATCCCCTCCCAATCATGTGATTCAGGTGTTTCAATCCCCTCCATATCATGTGTTTCAGGTGTTCCAATCCCCTCCAAATCATGTGATTCAGGTGTTCCAATCCCCTCCCAATCATATGATTCATGTGTTCCAATCCCCTCCCAATCATATGATTCAGGTGTTCCAATCCCCTCCATATCATGTAATTCAAGTGTTCCAATCCCTTCCATATCATGTGATTCAGGTGCTTCAATCCCCTCCCAATCATGTGATTCAGGTGCTTCAATCCCCTCCCAATCATGTGATTCAGGTGCTTCAATCCCCTCCATATCATGTGATTCAGGTGCTCCAATCCCCTCCCAATCATGTGATTCAGCTGTTCCAATCCCCTCCATATCATGTGATTCGGGTGTTCCAATTCCCTCCATATCATGTGATTCGGGTGTTCCAACCCCCTCCAAATAATGTGATTCAGGTGTTTCAATCCCCTCCAAATCATGTGATTCAGGTGTTCCAATCCCCTCCCAATCATGTGATTCAGCTGTTCCAATCCCCTCCATATCATGTGATTCGGGTGTTCCAATTCCCTCCATATCATGTGATTCGGGTGTTCCAATCCCCTCCAAATCATTGGATTCAGGTGTTCCAATCCCCTCCCAATCATGTGATTCAGGTGTTCCAATCTCCTCCATATCATGTGATTCAGGTGTTCCAATCCCTTCCATATCATGTGATTCGGGTGTTCCAATCCCCTCCCAATCATGTGATTCAGGTGCTCCAATCCCCTCCATATCATGTGATTCAGGTGTTCCAATACCCTCCATATCATGTGATTCAGGTGTTCCAATCACCTCAATGGCCACAGGTGTATACAATCAAGCCCCTAGGCATGCAGACGGCTTCTACAAACATTGGTGAAAGAATGGGTCGCTCTCAGGAGCTCAGTGACTCCAAGCGTGGTCCCGTGATAGGTGGCCACCTGGGCAATAAGTCCATCCGTGACATTTCCTGGCTACTAAATATTCCACGCTCAACTGTTAGTGGGATTATAACAAAGTGGAAGCAACTGGGAACAACAGCCACTCAGCCACCAAGTGGTAGGCCACGTCACATGACAGGGCGGGGTCAGCGCATGCTGAAGCGCACAGTGCGCAGAAGTCGCCAACTGTCTGCAGAGTCAATAGCTAAAGACCTCCAAACTTGGTGTGGCCTTCAGATGCGCCCAACAACAGTGCGTAAATAAATCCAAATACAGGAAACGAATCCAAATACAGGAAACGAATCCAGAGACGCTTGGACGGTATAGTAAGGCGCTGAATTCGAGGGTTCCAAGGAAAATGGCTTTTTTTTTTTTTTTTTTGCCCCGGCCTGTTCCAATGTCTCCCAGCCTTTAGCTACACCGGATCGGGGTTCCTGAACCCTGAAAAATTCCATTGTGTGAAATATATCAGAACGATTTCTGACCCGGCAACTTGTCAGGACGCCGCTTTAGCGGAGAACACTTTTTTTTGTGTTTTTTTTACCTCCCTTTTTTAAAATTTGTTACCATCATTGTCTCATGGATGTAGCGATCTAGTAATAGGCAGGCCGCCGGAATGCAACGCGAGCATTAATATGGTTCAATGAGTCATTTGTGCCGTATAAAGCGAGTGCGGCCGCAGGCAATCCGTACAGTACACGTTACGGCTCGGGACCCACCACAAGCTTTATTCATACTATCCTGGACAGCAAATGGGGCAAGTCTGCAGGAAGCTGACTTCAATGTAGATTCGTCTTCCCGTGGTGTCCTCTGGCTATGGCTTTGTCATCTCAAAAGAGACTCATTATTTCCCCAGAAACATTACATTGGGGGGGGGGGAGATGGGCAGGGGTGGGGGATGGGGGGGGAATTGTCCAGGGGTGGGGGATGGGGGGGCTCTGAGCAGCAGATCATTACACCTAACTATATAATATACTCCGCAAGTCGGTGTTACTGGTTGTCGCGTCTTTATTGTTTGGGAGTTTTACACGAAATCATTTTTCACCGATTGAATACCGAGCGCTTTTACCCCCCAATTTTTCAGCTTGCACTTTGAATAACAATTGCGCGGTCATGCTACGCCGTCCCCATATGGCATTTTTTGATCGTTGTTTTTCACACAAGTACAGCTTCCTTTTCGGTGGTGTTTAATCGCAGCTCATTTTTTTTTGGGGAGGGGGGGGTCATTAAATAAATGAAAACCAGAAAAAAAAGCGTTTTCTTCATTTGTGTTATAACAATAAATAGACTTTCTTTATTCTCTCTCCGGGAAAAAAATAAATATTTTCATACCTTTCCTTGGTGAAAGCCTTTCATTGCGTACGATTGTCATGTGATCTGCTGTGATTGGCCTCATGGATCACATCGTACTGGCCACGGGCCGGTGCAGTGATCTGTGCAGTGGACACAGCGGGTGGTAGATCATGCCGGAGCCCAGCCTGTAGGACGTGTCCGAGGCGCCATCCTGGGAGGACATCATATTTTATTATGTATTTATTTCAGGTCCGTCAATGTACTCCGCGCTTTACATATATATTGTACATTCACATCAGTCCCCGCCCCCGAGGAGCGTACAGTCTAAGGTCCCTAAGTCACATTCATACATTCACATACTAGGGGCAATGTAGACAGGAGCCAATTAACCTCCCAGCATGTCTTTGGAGTGTGCGAGGAAACCGGAGTACCCGGAGGAAATCCATATGACATCCTCCTAGGATAATAGGGCTTCTGCTTGGTAGTAGTGACAAGGTCATCCAGCTGCGGGACAAGGTCATCCAACGCCGGGACAAGGTCATCCAGCTCCGGGACAAGGTCATCCAACGCCGGGACAAGGTCATCCAGTGAAGGGACAAGGTCATCCAGTGAAGGGACAAGGTCATCCAACGCCGGGGCAAGGTCATCCAGCTGCGGGACAAGGTCATCCAACGCCGGGACAAGGTCATCCAGTGAAGGGACAAGGTCATCCAGTGCTGGGACAAGGTCATCCAGTGCTGGGACAAGGTCATCCAGTGCTGGGACAAGGTCATGCAACACTGGGACAAAGTCATCAACTGCCGGGACAAGGTCATCCAGTGAATGGACAAGGTCATGCAACATCGGGACAAGGTCATCCAGTGTCGGGACAAGGTCATCCAACGACGGGACAAGGTCATCCAGCACTGGGACAAGGTCATCCAACGCCAGGACAAGGTCATTCAGTGCTGGGAGAAGGTCATCCAACGCCAGGACAAGGTCATCCAACACTGAGACAAGGTCATCCAGTGAATGGACAAGGTCATCCAGCGCCGGGACAAGGTCATCCAACGCCAGGACAAGGTCATCCAACACCGAGACAAGGTCATCCAGTGAATGGACAAGGTCATCCAACGCCAGGACAAGGTCATCCAACACCGAGACAAGGTCATCCAGTGAATGGACAAGGTCATCCAGCGCTGGGACAAGGTCATCCAGTGTCGGGACAAGGTCATCCAGCGCCGGGACAAGGTCATCCAGTGAATGGACAAGGTCATCCAACGCCGGGACAAGGTCATCCATTGCCGGGACAAGGTCATCCAACGCCAGGACAAGGTCATCCAGTGAATGGACAAGGTCATCCAACGCCGGGACAAGGTCATCCAACGCCGGGACCATTTCATCCAGTGCTGGGAGAAGGTCATCCAATGCCGGGACAAGGTCATCCAGCGCTGGGACAAGGTCATCCAGCGCCGGGACAAGGTCATCCAGTGAAGGGACAAGTTCATCCAGTGAAGGGACAAGGTCATCATACTACCACCACTACTACTACTAACACTATCTCTACCACCACTCCTATCACTACTACCATCACCATTACTACTACTAACACTATCATTACCACTACAACAACTACTGCTACCACCACCACTACTACTACCACCACCACCACCTCTACTACCACTACCATCACTACTACTACCACCAGCACTACTGCTACTACCACCACCACCAATACTACTACTACCACCACTACTACTACTAACACTATCACTTCCACTACAACAACTACTACTACCACCACTACTACTACTACTACCACCATCACCACCACTACTACTACCACCACCACTACTACTACTACCACCATCAGCACCACTACTACTACCACCACTGCTACTACTACTAACACTATCACTACAACAACTACTACTACCACCACTACTACTACTACTAACACTATCACTACAACAACTACTACTACCACCACTACTACTACTACTAACACTATCACTACTACAACAACTACTACTACCACCACTACTACTACTACTACTACTACCACCACTACTATCCCTACAACCACCACCACCACTACTACTACTAACACTATCACTACCACTACAACATCTACTACCTCCACCACCACTACTACCACTACCATCACTACTACTACCACCAGCACTACTACTACTACTACTAACATTATCACTACTACTACTAACACCACCACTACTATCACTAATACCACCACCACTACTACTACTACTGCTAACACTATCACTACCACAACAACTACTACTACTACTACCACCACTACTACTACAACAACTACTACTTCTACCACCACCACTACTATCACTACTACTACCACTGCTACTACTTCTACCACCACCACTACTACTAACACTATCCCTACCACTACAACTACTACCACCACCACCACTACTACCACTACCATCACTACTACTACCACCAGCACTACTACTACTACTACTAACACTATCACTACCACTACAACAACTACTGTTACCACTACTATCACTACTACTACTTCTACCACTACCACTACTACTAACACTATCACTACCACAACAACTACTAATACCACCAACACTACTATCACTATTACCACCACTACTACTACTACCACCACTATCACTACTACCACCACTACTACTTCTTCTACCGCCACTACTGCTATCACTATTACCACTACTACTATCACTATTACTACCACACTACTACCACCACTAATATTACCACCACTACTACCACTATTACTACCACTACCATCACTACTACCACCACTACTATCACTACTACCACCACTACTATCACTACTACCACCACTACTATTACTACTACCACCACTACTATCACTACTACCACCACTACTATCACTACTACCACCACTACTATCACTACTACCACCACTACTATTACTACTACCACCACTACTATTACTACTACCACCACTACTATTACTACTACCACCACTACTATCACTACCACGACTAGATGTGCTGAGAACGATGATACAAATATGGGCCAATAACGAGTCAGGAGAGGCTTAGCAATCGGCTATAAGCAGTGGCGGGGTGCATTTTCTTTAATTTCTTTCAATGGGAAGCAACTGATTGGGAAAAAAGGGGGTGGGGCTGTATAGTGAATGTAAATATTTTCTCTCTGACTCTCACGGACCCCATCTATGGACCCCAGGTTAGGAACCACACCCTTGGACCCCAGGTTAGGAACCTCATCCATGGACCCCAGGTTAGGAACCTCATCCATGGACCCCAGGTTAGGAACCTCATCCACGGACCCCAGGTTAGGAACCTCATCCACGGACCCCAGGTTAGGAACCTCATCCACGGACCCCAGGATAGTAACCTCATCCATAGACCGTAGGTTATGAACCCCATCCATGGACCCTAGGTTAGGAATCCCACCCTTGCATCCCAGATTAGAAACCCCATCCATGGACCCCAGGTTAGGAACCCCACCCATGGACTCCAGGTTAGGAACCCCATCCATTGACTCCAGGTTAGGAACCTCATCCATGGACCCCAGGTTAGGAACCTCATCCACGGACCCCAGGTTAGGAACCTCATCCACGGACCCCAGGTTAGGAACCTCATCCACGGACCCCAGGATAGTAACCTCATCCATAGACCGTAGGTTATGAACCCCATCCATGGACCCTAGGTTAGGAATCCCACCCTTGCATCCCAGATTAGAAACCCCATCCATGGACCCCAGGTTAGGAACCCCACCCATGGACTCCAGGTTAGGAACCCCATCCATTGACTCCAGGTTAGGAACCCCACCCTTGGACAACAGGTTAGGAAGCCCATCCATAGACCCCAGGTTAAGAATCCCACCCTTGAACCTCAGGTTAGGAATCCTACCCTTGAAACCAAGGTTAGGAACCCCACCCTTGAAACCCAGGTTAGGAACCCCACCTTTGAACCCCAGGTTAGGAACCCCACCTTTGAACCCCAGGTTAGGAACCTCACCTTTGAACCCCAGGTTAGGAACCTCACCTTTGAACCCCAGGTTAGGAACCTCACCTTTGAACCCCAGGTTAGGAACCCCATCCTTGGTCCCCAGATTAGGAACCCCACCTTTGGACCCCAGGTTAGGAACCCCACCCTTGAACCCCAGGTTAGGAACCCCACCCTTGAACCCCAGGTTAGGAATCCTACCCTTGAAACCCATCCATGGACTCCAGATTAGGAACCCCACCCTTGGATCCCAGGTTAGGTTTCCTTAGGAAAAAGTCACTCCCATTCCAACAGCTATTTCTTCAGAATAACACAAGGTTGGAATCTGCTACAGAGTTTGTTGCAATCCGTGCAATGTACATCGATCACCCGGGGGGGAGGGGGTGTTCTCATCACAAGCGGAGTTCCCCTTTAAGCTCAGTTTGCTAGGCCCTCCAGGTGGGCGCAGTATCGTCTCCAAATGATTTCTGGCGGTGTCAACGTCTGAGACTTCTGTCACCTCGGCAGTAGCTGAGCGACGCTCCCGGAAGACGTTCCTCTCGTTCCCCGGGGAAGCGGCGGGTGCTTTCTGTCATGTGAGGATGAAGGAGAGCGATGAGTCAAGTTGCAGAAAGCTCGGTGCGTTCTGCGCTCGACGCCTTCTATTTATCGCCACGGATCAGGAGACTTTGCCGCGGCAAATGAGGTGAGAGTTCCGCTGATGTTTTCCTTCTGCTTTACATCGATCGATTTATTTCACTTCAATTACCTGGATGTTTAGATCAGAGTGATACGCCGGTGGGGGGTTTGAGTAAGGAGTCGCTGCAGACTGAGGAGGGGGAGGGGAGGGAGGTTTTGGGGGTGGGGGGCCAAGTCTACCGGGTCTTCACAGCAAAGTGAGATCACAGTAGCCCCCCCCCCCAATCACACACCCAACAAGCAGAGAGTACAGAAATAAAGTATCCTTCTTCGGCACCACAAGGGGCGTTATCATGTGAATTCTTAAAGGGGACACACTGCATACGGACCCCACAGGCCAGTGACACCCGTCGCTTGGCTTTCAGCCTATGCTGGCCTTCCTCAACCTATGTACCCCAGAAGAACCCCTGAAGTTACTCCCACGTCTCAGGGAACCCTTGAGAACCTATTGACATGGAATTTTCCCCACATGTTGGTAACAAGCCATACATACAAAGACACCAAGACAAATACGTTCTGTGTAATTAGATGCAATGACACCGGGGAAAAAGTATTGAACACGCTAACCGAAATGTATGTAATACTTTGTACAAATCCCTTTGTTGGTGATGATGCTTCAAGACGCCTCATGGAGGAACGAGTGGCATGCGTTGCTCAGGTGGGATTTTGGCCCGTTTTCTACAGATCTTGAATGTTCCGTGGGCCTCCTCTATGATCTCTGATCTTTAGTTCTTTCCATAGATTTTCTATAGGATTCCAGTCCAGTGATTCGCTGGGTTATTCTATTTTTTGTCTTTGAGACCAGTTGAGAGTTTCCTCGGCTTCGTGTTTGGGATCGCTGTCTTGCCAAAATGTCCGCCCTCATTTCATCATCATCATCATCATCCTGGTAGATGGCAGCAGATTTTTATCAAGAAGGTCTTGATCCATTTTTCCATTCATCCTTCCTTCAACGATATGACGTTTGCCAGTACCGTATGCTGAAAAACACCATGATGGTCCCACCTCCATGCTTCACAGTTGGGATGGTGTTTATGGGGTGATGTGCAGTGCCATGTGACCTCCAAACATGGTGTGTATTGTGGCATCCAAAGAGTTCCATTTTGGTCTCCTCTGACCAGACTACATTCTCCCAGTATGTCACAGGCCAGTTGAGAGTTTCCTCGGCTTCGTGTTTGGAATCGTTGTCTTGCCTAAATGTCCACTTTCATTTCATCATCATCATCCTGGTAAATGGCAGCAGATTTTTATCAAGAAGGTGTTGGTCCATTTTTCCATTCATCCTTCCTTCAATGATCAGAAGTTTGCCAGTACCGTATAGTGAAAAACACCATGATGGTCCCACCTCCATGCTTCACAGTTGGGATGGTGTTTATGGTGTGATGTGCAGTGCCATGTGACCTCCAAACACCTCCATGCTTCACAGTTGGGATGGTGTTTATGGGGTGATGTGCAGTGCCATGTGACCTCCAAACATGGTGTGTATTGTATCCAGAGAGTTCCATTTTGGTCTCCTCTGACCGGACTACATTCTCCCAGTATTTCACAGGCCAGTTGAGAGTTTCCTCGAGTTCGTGTTTGGAATCGTTGTCTTGCCGAAATGTCCACCCTCGTTTCATCATCATCCTGGTAGATGGCAGCAGATTTTTATAAAGAAGGTCTTGGTCCATTTTTCCATTCATCCTTTCTTCAACGATATGACGTTTGCCAGTACCGTATGCTGAAAAACACCATGATGGTCCCACCTCCATGCTTCACAGTTGGGATGGTGTTTATGGTGTGATGTGCAGTGCCATGTGACCTCCAAACACCTCCATGCTTCACAGATGGGATGGTGTTTATGGGGTGATGTGCAGTGCCATGTGACCTCCAAACATGGTGTGTATTGTATCCAGAGAGTTCCATTTTGGTCTCCTCTGACCGGACTACATTCTCCCAGTATTTCACAGGCCAGTTGAGAGTTTCCTCGAGTTCGTGTTTGGAATCGTTGTCTTGCCGAAATGTCCACCCTCGTTTCATCATCATCCTGGTAGATGGCAGCAGATTTTTATAAAGAAGGTCTTGGTCCATTTTTCCATTCATCCTTTCTTCAACGATATGACGTTTGCCAGTACCGTATGCTGAAAAACACCATGATGGTCCCACCTCCATGCTTCACAGTTGGGATGGTGTTTATTGGGTGATGTGCAGTGCCATGTGACCTCCAAACATGGTGTGTATTGTGGCATCCAAAGAGTTCCATTTTGGTCTCCTCTGACCGGACTACATTCTCCCAGTATTTCACAGGCTTGTCTAAATGTTGTGCAGCAAACGTTAAACGAGCTTCAACATGATTCTTCTTCAGCAATGGAGTCTTGCGTGGTGACGTGCATACAGACCATGGCGGGTGAGTGCATTACTTATTGTACCTGCTAATTCCAGGTCTTTCTGAAGCACTCCACAAGTGGTCCTTGGATCTTGGACAACTCTTCTGATAATTCTTCTCATTCCTGAGAAATCTTGTGAGGAGCACCTGGCCATGGCCGGTTTATGGTGAAATGATGTTCTGTCCACTTCCGGATTATGACCCCAACAGTGCTCACTGGAACATTCAGAAGTTTAGAAATCCTTCTGTAACCAGTGCCATCAGTATGTTTTGCCACAATAAGGTTGCGAAGGTCTTGAGAAGAGCTCTTTGCTTTTACCCATCATGAGATGTTTCTTGTGTGACACCCTGGTAATGAGACAACTTTTTATAGGTCATCACTTGAGACAGAACCAGCCGATGTTAATTTGCACTGACAAGGGGCAGGATTGCTTTTTAATTACTGATAGATTTCAGCTGGTGTCTTGGCGTTCCATGCCTTTTTGCACCTCCTTCTCTTCACGTGTTCAATATTTTTTCCCCGTGTCCTTCCATTTTATTACACATAACTTAGTTTCTGAATTTGTTTTGGTTTCTTTGCATGTATGGATTGCATGGGTTGTCACCGACATGAGGAGAGAATTTCATGTCAATAGAACCTTTAGAAATACACTATATTGCTCCAAGTATTGCCCCCCCCCCCCCCCAGATACACACTATATTGCCCCAAGTATCAGGCCGCCGGCCTTTCCACACACATGAACTTTAATGGCCCCCCAGTCTTAGTCCATAGGGTTCAATATTGAGTTGGCCCCGCCCTTTCCACACACATGAACTTTAATGGCCCCCCAGTTTTAGTCTGTAGGGTTCAATATTGAGTTGGCCCCGCCCTTTCCGCACACATGAACTTTAATGGCCCCCCAGTCTTAGTCCATAGGGTTCAATATTGAGTTGGCCCCGCCCTTTCCACACACATGAACTTTAATGGCCCCCCAGTTTTAGTCCGTAGGGTTCAATATTGAGTTGGCCCCGCAATTTCCAGGCACATGACCTTTAATGGCCTCCCAGTCTTAGTCCGTAGGGTTCAATATTGAGTTGGCCCCACCCTTTCCAAACACATGACCTTTAATGGCCCCCCAGTCTTAGTCTGTAGGGTTCAATATTGAGTTGGCCCCGCCCTTTCCACATACATGACCTTTCATGGCCTCCCAGTCTTAGTCCGTAGGGTTCAATATTGAGTTGGCCCCGCCCATTGCAGCTATAACAGCTTCAACTCTTCTGGGAAGGCCGTCCACAAGGTTTAGGAGGGTGTCTATGGGAAGGTTGGACCATTCTTCCAGAAGCACATTTGTCAGGTCAGGCACTGATGTCGGGGGAGGGGGCCTGGCTCGCAGTCTCCACCCTAATTCATCCCAAAGGTGTTCTATGGGGTTGAGGTCAGGACTCTGTGCAGGACAGTCAAGTTCCTCCACCCCAAACTGGCTCCTCCATGTCTTTATGGACCTTGCTTTGTGCACTGGTGCGCAGTCATGTTGGAACAGGAAGGGGCCATCCCCAAACTCCTCCCACAAAGTTGGGAGCATGAAATTGTCCAAAATGTCAACTTAAAAGTTCCCTTCACTGGAACTAGGGGGCCAAGCCCAACCCCTGAAAAACAACCGTACACCATAATCCCCCCTTCACCAAACGTTACACTTGGCACAATGCAGTCAGGCAAGAACCGTTCTCCTGGCCACCGCCACACCCAGACACGTCCATTGGATTGCCAGACAGAGACGCGTGATTGGTCACTCCAGAGAACACGCCTCCTCTGCTCCAGAGTCCAGTGACGGCGTGCTTTACACCACGGCATCCGACGCTTTGCATTGCACTTGGTGATGGAAGGCTTGGATGCAGCTGCTCGGCCATGGAAACCCATTCCATGAAGCTCTCTACGCACTGTTGTTGGGCTCATCTGAAGGCCACACCAAGTTTGGAGGTCTTTAGCTATTGACTCTGCAGACAGTTGGTGACTTCTGCGCACTGTGCGCTTCAGCATGCGCTGACCCCGCCCTGTCAGGTGACGTGGCCTACCACTTGGTGGCTGAGTGGCTGTTGTTCCCAGTGGCTTTCACTTTGTTATGATCCCACTAACAGTTGGTGGAATATTTAGTAGCCAGGAAATGTCACGGATGGACTTATTGCCCAGGTGGCCACCTATCACGGGACCACGCTTGGAGTCACTGAGCTCCTGAGAGCGACCCATTCTTTCACCAATGTTTGTAGAAGCCGTCTGCATGCCTAGGGGCTTGATTGTATACACCTGTGTCCATGGAGGGGATTGGAGCACCTGAATCACATGATATGGAGGGGATTGGAACACCTGAATCACATGATATGGAGGGGATTGGAACACCTGAATCACATGATTGGGAGGGGATTGGAACACCTGAATCACATGATATGGAGGGGATTGGAACACCTGAATCACATGACATGGAGGGGATTGGAACACCTGAATCACATGATTGGGAGGGGATTGGAACACCTGAATCACATGATTGGGAGGGGATTGGAACACCTGAATCACATGACATGGAGGGGATTGGAACTCCTGAATCACATGATATGGAGGGGATTGGAACACCTGAATCACATGATTGGGAGGGGATTGGAACACTTGAATCACGTGATTGGGAGGGGATTGGAACACCTCAATCACATGATTGGGAGGGGATTGGAACACCTGAATCACGTGATTGGGAGGGGATTGGAACACCTGAATCACATGATATGGAGGGGATTGGAACTCCTGAATCACATGATTGGGAGGGGATTGGAGCACCTGAATCGCATGATTGGGAGGGGATTGGAACACCTGAATCATATGATTGGGAGGGGATTGGAACACCTGAATCACATGATTGGGAGGGGATTGGAGCACCTGAATCACATGATTGGGAGGGGATTGGAGCACCTGAATCGCATGATTGGGAGGGGATTGGAACACCTGAATCACATGGTGTGGAGGGGATTGGAACTCCTGAATCACATGATTTGGGGAAAAATGGTGAAGTGTTCAGTACTTATTGTACCCGCTGTATATGCTGTTTATATATATATAATATTAGGAAACTATATTGTGAAGATCTGGGGATAACGCTCCATTCACACTTGTGCGACTTCAAAATCGTGTGATTTTCATTGCGACTTCACAGCGCAACTTGATGCGACTTTGGTGCGACTTTGGATGAGTGAGACTTTGGCTTTGACCGAGGATAATTGTTTCTGCTGTTCAAAGTCGCACACAAGTCTCATATACAGCATTCAGGTGCAACTTTCATGCGACTTTGGAGGGTTTACATTGAACTCTATGGCCCTCAAGTCGCATGACAGTTGGACCAAAGTAGTGCTGGAACTACTTTGAAGTCGCTGCAACTTTGGATGAGTGAAACTTTGGTGCGATTTTGGCTTTGACCAAGGATAAGGCTCCATTCACACTTATGCGACTTGTCATGTGACTTTGGGGTCCATGACAAGTACCCCCCCCATGTTTCCCAACGGGTACTATTCATATCTGTGCGACTTCAGAGTAATTCCTGCACTACTTTTGGTCCGACTGTCATGTGACTTGAGAGCCATAGACTTGAGTCACACAGATATGAATGGTACCCATTGGGAAACATGGGGGCACTTGTCATGGACCCCAAAGTCACATGACAAGTTGCATAAGTGTGAATGGAGCCTTATCCTTGGCCGAAGCCAAAAGTCGCACCAAAGTTGCACTCATCCAAAGCCGTGCCAAAGTCGCATTAAAGTCGCATCAAGTCCCGCTGTAAAGTCGCAAGGAAAATCACACAATTTTGAAGTCGCACAAGTGTGAATGGAGCCTTATCCATGATCGAAGGCAAAAGTCGCACCAAAGTTGCACTCATCTAAAGTCGTGCCAAAGTCGCTTTAAAATCGCATCAAGTCACGCTCTAAAGTCGCAAAGAAAATCGCACAATTTTGAAAGGAGCCTTAGCAACAAGTACAATACAAACTGGTTTAATTCTTGTGCTAGCCATAATGACCAGAAATCTGAAATTGCAGATTTGTGACCCACATGGGTGCCCCACCCATACGCAGCGCTGTCCTACCCCAGGTGGGGGGGTGGAGTCGGCCTTCATTATCCGGGCCCATTCTTGCAGCGTTGTCGGAGGCAGATGGGGTCGGCTTCGGCTCTTCTGTTTCTGTCTCTTCCACTGACGCAGGCAGAAGAAATGCATTACCTGCGTTGCTGCGACCGAGCCGCAGATGTTGGAGGACGACGTTCTCCATTTCATTTCGTGTCATCGACGTCGGTCGCTGCTGCTGGATATCGCCAACATTTGTGCGCTCCCCTCCGATTCGATTCGTTGTAGAAATAAATTTGTTTCATTTGCCTAATTTATTTTTGGAAATTCATTTCGTTTTTGGATTTGATTCGATTTCAATTTGATCGAATTCGAAAAAATTCGAATCGGCATTCGAATTCATTCTATTAAAAATTTGAGTTTCAGAAGACGGTTATATTCTATTCTATATTTTCTATTCTATTCAAATTTATTCTGTTCGAAATTTGAATTTTGGAAGACGGTTGTATTCTATGCTATTGTTTTTTTCTAATTCTAGTCTCATATTTTCTATTGTATTCTAATCTATTCAAATTTGAATTTATTCTATTCGAGATTTGAAATCCTCAGGACCATCCATCATTTTAAAGGGTGCCTCGGGACTGTCCATAATTTTAAAGGGGCCTCAAGACCAGACATAATTTTAAAGGGTGCCGCAGGAATGTCCATAATTTTAAAGTGTGCCTCGGGACCGTCCATAATTTTAAAGGGTGCCTCAAGACCGCCATAATTTTAAAGGGTGCCTCAAGACCGTCCATAATTTTAAAGGGTGCCTCAAGACCATCCATAATTTTAAAGGGTGCCTCAAGACCGCCATAATTTTAAAGGGTGCCTCAAAACCGTCCATAATTTTAAAGGGTGCCTCAAGACCATCCATAATTTTAAAGGGTGCCTCAAGACCGCCATAATTTTAAAGGGTGCCTTAAGACCGTCCATAATTTTAAATGGTGCCTCAAGACCATCCATAATTTTAAAGGGTGCCTCAAGACCGCCATAATTTTAAAGGGTGCCTCAAGACCGTCCATAATTTTAAATGGTGCCTCAAGACCATCCATAATTTTAAAGGGTGCCTCGGGACTGTCCATAATTTTAAAGGGGGCCTCAAGACCATCCATAATTTTAAAGGGTGCCTCAAGACCATCCATCATTTTAAAGGGTGCCTCAAGATCGGACATAATTTTAAAGGGTGCCTCAAGATCGGACATAATTTTAAAGGGTGCCTCAAGACCGTCCATAATTTTAAAGGGTGCCTCAAGACCATCCATAATTTTAAATGGTGCCTCAAGACCACCATAATTTTAAAGGGTGCCTCAGGAACGACCATAATTTTAAAGGGTGCCTCAAGACTGTCCATAATTTTAAAGGGTGCCTCAAGACTGTCCATAATTTTAAAGGGTGCCTCAGGACCGTCCATAATTTTAAACGGTGCCTCAAGACCGTCCATAATTTTAAAGGGTGCCCCGGGACTGTCCATAATTTTAAAGGGGGCCTCAGGACCATCCATAATTTTAAAGGGGGCCTCAGGACTGTCCATAATTTTAAAGGGTGCCTCCGGAACGTCCATAATTTTAAAGGGTGCCTCAAGACTGTCCATAATTTTAAAGGGTGCCTCAGGACCGTCCATAATTTTAAACGGTGCCTCAAGACCGTCCATAATTTTAAAGGGTGCCCCGGGACTGTCCATAATTTTAAAGGGGGCCTCAGGACCATCCATAATTTTAAAGGGGGCCTCAGGACTGTCCATAATTTTAAAGGGTGCCTCCGGAACGTCCATAATTTTAAAGGGTGCCTCAAGACTGTCCATAATTTTAAAGGGTGCCTCAAGACCGTCCATATCAGCAACGCGCACAGACGTGCTAATCGCCGAAAAGCTGATTTTCACAGAAAGGGCCTCTTGGAAAACCGAAGTGTGAGCTGGAGCAAAATGAGAACCACAGATGGGTACGAAGGTTATGAAATCATCGCTCCAGTCTGTTTTCTTTCCCTTCCAATCTGCGCAGCCTTGTCCTTGCATACGGACTCTTCCCAGAGGCTCAGCATGGAGACTTCAGATTCCTTCAGTTCTTCCCAAAACCTTAATTTGAAATATGATTTAAAACATCGAGCAAATAAAAGTCCCCGGATAGGTTAAGTAAGATGCATTGTTACGGTCCTTCTCGGCGCTCCCTATCTCCGCCTGCATTTGGAGCATTTCCATGGCAGGGGGCAAAACAGCAAAGTTAATTTGCAAAGCAATCGTAGTAGCGAAATGTCATTTCATATTCATAGTGCCGGCGGTTTGTGCCGCCGCTATCTCTCTGCAATGCAAATGAGCTTCTGCCCACGTTGGAGGCAGGTTTTCCACTGACTAGGTCAGATGTATTGAGGGAAATATTTAATGCCGAAAAAAAGGGAAACAAAATTGTGGCCCCGCTCTTCATCCTCGTGTGCGAGATTGTTTAGGTATTCTGTGAGTATTTAGGTGGAAATTGGAGGGGCGGTGGGAGGTTTGAGGTATTCGATGAACAATCAAGGTAGAAATAGAGCGTATGAAGCTTCTTGGACATCACAATCATGTTGTATTTTTGGAATATATTTTGGGCTACCGAGTTGTGAACACTTAATAGGTGGTTTTATACTGTAGGTTTCTCTCGCCGCTCTACTGAAGTGGCTCTGGTTGCAGGGACACGAAGACATGTTTTGGTTGGGTCTTTACACTGTCTTTGAATAGACCGTGAACCCCTTGATATTGGAAAGTGGTGGCGTGTCAATAGTCAATACCCAACAATATCTTGTATTTACAGCATTTGAGGGTGGGGAGGGAGGAGCTGTATGCTTCCTCGTAGCTGGCATAGATCTGTTGTGTTGCATCTTGAGACCCTACCTTTCTTGGACATCATAATCATGTATTTTTGGATTTTATTTTGGGCTACCAAGCTCTGAAGGCTTCTCTCGCTGTTCTACGGAAGTGGTTCTGGTTGCAGGGACACAAAGTCATGTTTTGGTTGGGTCTTTACACTGTCTTTGAATAGAACGTGAACCCCTTGATATTGGAAAGTGGTGGCGTGTCAATAGTCAATACCCAACAATATCTTGTATTTACAGCATTTGAGGATGGGGAGGGAGGAGCTGTATGCTTCCTCGTAGCTGGCATAGATCTGTTGTGTTGCATCTTGAGACCCTACCTTTCTTGGACATCATAATCATGTATTTTTGGATTTTATTTTGAACTACCAAGCTCTGGAGGCTTCTCTCACAGCTCTACGGAAGTGGTTCTGGTTGCAGGGACACAAAGTCATGTTTTGGTTGGGTTTTTATAATCTACTTGAATAGAACGTGGACCCCTTGTTATTGGAAAGTGGTGGCGTGTCAATAGTCAATACCCAACGACATCTTGTATTTACAGCATTTGAGGATGGGGAGGGAGGAGCTGTATGCTTCCTCGTAGCTGGCATAGATCTGTTGTGTTGCATCTTGAGACCCTACCTTTCTTGGACATCATAATCATGTATATTTGCATTTTATTTTGGACTACCAAGCTCTGAAGGCTTCTCTCACCGCTCTACGGAAGTGGTTCTGGTTGCAGGGACACAAAGTCATGTTTTGGTTGGGTTTTTATAAGCTATTTGAATAGAATGTGGACCCCTTGTTATTGGAAAGTGGTGGCGTGTCAATAGTCATTACCCAACGACATCTTGTATTAACAGCATTTGAGGATGGGGAGGGAGGAGCTGTATGCTTCCTCATTATAGCTGGGATAGAACTGTTGTGTTGCATCTTGAGACCCTACCTTACAGAAAGTCACTGATGAAGACCATCAGTCAAGGTAGAAATAGAGCGTATGAAGCTTCTTGGACATCACAATCATGTTGTGTTTTTGGATTTTATTTTGGGCTACTGAGCTCTGAAGGCTTCTCTCGCGCTACATGGAAGTGGTCCTGGTTGCAGGGACACGAAGACATGTTTTGGTTGGGCTTTTATACTCTCTTTGAATAGAATGTGGACCCCTTGTTATTGGAAAGTGGTGGCATGTCAATACCCAACGACATCTTGTATGAACAGCATTTGAGGATGGGGAGGGAGGAGCTGTATGCTTCCTCATTATAGCTGGGATAGAACTGTTGTGTTGCATCTTGAGACCCTACCCTACAGAAAGTCGCTGATGAAGACCAGCAGTCAAGGTAGAAATAGAGTGTATGAAGCTTCTTGGACATCACAATCATGTTGTGTTTTTGGATTTTATTTTGGGCTACTGAGCTCTGAAGGCTTCTCTCGCGCTACATGGAAGTGGTCCTGGTTGCAGGGACACGAAGACATGTTTTGGTTGGGCTTTTATACTCTCTTTGAATAGAATGTGGACCCCTTGTTATTGGAAAGTGGTGGCGTGTCAATACCCAACGACATCTTGTATGAACAGCATTTGAGGATGGGGAGGGAGGAGCTGTATGCTTCCTCATTATAGCTGGGATAGAACTGTTGTGTTGCATCTTGAGACCCTACCCTACAGAAAGTCGCTGATGAAGACCAGCAGTCAAGGTAGAAATAGAGTGTATGAAGCTTCTTGGACATCACAATCATGTTGTGTTTTTGGATTTTATTTTGGGCTACTGAGCTCTGAAGGCTTCTCTTGCCGCTTTACGGAAGTGGTTCTGGTTGCAGGGACAGCACAAAGTCGCTGATGAAGACCATCAGTCAGCTAGGACGGCCTACGTAGCTCTCTTAGCCAGTAGTGTATTTAGGTTTCGTGCTGCCCTAGGCAACACAGAAATCAGCTCCCCCCCCCACGAGAGACCCGACACGGACAAACACCCCCACGAAGAGAGCCTGACATTGATCAACAACACCCCAGCCCCCTTCACATCTGAGAGAGCCTTCCACTACCACCTCCCCCCATACACTGGCAACCCCCCCAACCCCTACGAGAGAGAAGACACTCACCTTCACAGGCTCTACATACACCATCAAGCAGCCCGCAGCCTCTCTCAGATTCCACCTGGTCCCCGTGCTGTGTGTGTCCCTTCTTCCATCCCTTCTTTCGGGAGGGCAGCGCTGACCCCTGAAAAATTATGCTGCCCCCCTGAAAGATGCCACCCTAGGCAAATGCCTTGTGGTAATTTCATCATTTTGGCCTAGGCCAGAAACCAGGAAGTAACTGAAGTAATGAAAAAAAGAGGGCATTTGACAGTTGAGGGTGTGTCCGATGCCTGCGTCTCACCCGCTGCATGCTGCGGCTCCCATCTCCCGGCCGCTTCACCACTGCTGTGTCCCTTTACAGCTGCAGTAAAAAGGTTAGGTAACCAGCTCTGGAAGGTTTGGAACAGTAGAAGGATGTGTGCATTGTTTATGTTGCAAGGGTGTAAAGTGGGTTTGCCAGGTTATGTTTGTCATTTTGTTTGCTGCATTGTTACTGTTTTATAACATACAGTAGTTACATAGTTACATTTAATAGTTACATAGTTAGTCTGGCTGGAAAAAAACAAAATTCCATCCCAGGGGCGGACTGACAACTCATGGGGCCCCCGGGCAATAGGGGATCATGGGGTCCCTGTGTCTTTGCCCAAACTCAAAAAAGCCTATGAAAAAGGTACCAGGGGCATCTCATGGGGCCCCCTACTGACCCCAGGGGATCATGGGGCTCCTGTGTCCTTGCCCAAACTCAAAAAAGCCTATGAAAAAGGTACCAGGGGCATCTCATGGGGCCCCCTACTGACCCCAGGGGATCATGGGGCTCCTGTGTCCTTGCCCAAACTCAAAAAAGCCTATGAAAAAGGTACCAGGGGCATCTCATGGGGCCCCTTACTGACCCCGGGCCCTCGGGCAGTGCCCAAGTTTCCAAATGGTCAGTCTGCCCCTGGTCCATCCAGTTCAACCATAGAAAAAAAAACAAAAACCCTCTATGACTTTCTTTTATCTCGCTTCTCCAAGAACGCTCGCTGCGCGGTTTTATTAAAGATCAGATGTAAAGGTTCGGTCTGTCAAGGACTGATATTTGGATGATTGATGGAAATGCTAATTAGCGGGTCAGTGGATTTGGGCTGGAAAAAAAAAGGTTTTTAGAAAAAATAAAAAGTGCACACTGGAGGGAAATGGGAAAAACAGACAGACTGTAAAGGTGATGGAATTTTCTGGAAGAGGGGAGGAGGAGGAGGGGAGGAGGCTCAGATCTGCATGTTTGAGGGACCTTGACCAATCCCTCAAATATCACAGAGCCTAGGGAGCAGAGTCGGGGCCCCAGATGTAGGGTGGGAGATGGATTGAGGAAGGCTGGAGTGAGGGGCCTCAGGGAGGGGAGATTCCAGAAGGGAGGATCTCCTCTGTCCCATCGTCTATTTGGGATGGCGATCTGTAAAGCAGGGAAGGAGCCAGCTCAGCATAAGGCCTGAAGGCAGCCACCAACCCACTAGGAAAACAGGAAAGGACTGAGTAAGTACTCCTACACCCCATGGGCCAGATAACATTTTTGTTAGACAGAGGATGAGTCAGCCTGGTTAGTGAGGCAGTGAGGTCACCTCAGGACAGGCTAGGGAGGTTCTACAAGTCAGAGCTTCTGGAACCCTTCCACCCTTCCAGAAACCTGAGGAATTTTCTGGAAGAGGGGCGGAGGAGGCTCAGATCTGCATGTTTGTGGACCTTGACCAATCCCCTGGCAGGAGGCTGGGCATGGTGACCAAGGCATCCCTCAAATATTACAGAGCCTAGGGAGCAGAGTCGGGGCAGTGTAGGGTGGGAGATGGATTGAGGAAGGCTGGAGTGAGGGGCCTCAGGGAGGGGAGATTCCTGAAGAGAGGATCTCCTCTGTCCCATCCTCTCCTTGGGATGGCGGTCTGTAAAGCAGGGAAGGAGCCTGGGAGGGGGCCCCAGGGAGGGGAAATTCCAGAAGGGAATCTAATCAAATCTCACAACTGAATCATTCTTGACCTCCATGTTGGATGAGTCAGCCTGGCTAGTGAGGCAGTGAGGTCACCTCAGGACAGGCTAGGGAGGTTCTACAAGTCAGAGCTTCTGGAACCCTTCCACCCTTCCAGAAATTTGTGGAACTTTGAGGGGCAGAGGAGAGGAGGAGGGTAGGAGACTCAGATCTGCATGTTTGAGGGACCTTGAGCATTCTCTTTGCATGGTAACCAAGGCATCCCTCAAATATCACAGAGCCTAGGGAGAAGAATTGGGGCAGTGTAGGGTGGGAGATGGATTGAGGAAGGCTGGAGTGAGGAGCCTGGGAGGGGGCCCCAGGGAGGGGAGATTGCAGAAGGCAATCTCATCAAATCACAACTGAATCATTCTTTGACTTGTAACATTTCAGTTTAACAACCTTCAGGTTAGTTAGATAGCATTTTTGTTAGATAGAAGATCAGTCAGCCTGGTTATTGAGGCAGCGAGGTCACCTCATGACAGGCTAGGGAGGTTATACAAGTCAGAGCTTCTGGAACCCTCCTACCCTTCCAAAAACGTGAGGAATTTTCTGGAAGAGAGGTGGAGGAGAGGAAGAGGGTAGGAGGCTCATATCTACATGTTTGAGGAACCTTGAACAATCTCCTGGCTGGAGGCTGGGCAGAGCATAGGAAGTAGAGTCGGGGCAGTGTACGGTGGGAGATGGATTGAGGAAGGCTGGAGTGAGGAGCCTGGGAGGGGACCCCAGGGAGTGGAGATTACAGAAGGGAGGATCTCCTCTGTCCCATCGTCTCCTTGGGATGGCGGTCTGTAAAGTAGGGAAGGAGCCAGCCCAATATAAGGCCTGAAGGCAGCCACCAACCCACTAGGCACGCAGGAAAGGACTAAGTACTCCTACACCCCATGGGCCAGATAAGGGGACACGGCAGTCAGGTGCAATACCCAACTAGTCTTCAGCTGGGACTGCTTAACTACAAGCTCTTGGGACAGCTTGCCCAGGAATACCCTCAGGCTGCTGGGCTGGCTCCTTCCCTGCTTTACAGACCGCCATCCCAAGGAGACGATGGGACAGAGGAGATCCTCCCTTCTGGAATCTCCACTCCCTGAGGCCCCCTCCCAGGCTCCTCATTCCAACCTTCCTCAGTCCATGTCCCACCCTACATCTGGGGTCTGAGGAGGTACACCAAAGGGCTGGTAATGCTCTTAAAGGAGAGACTGTTTCTTCCACATTTTCTACATACTTGGCAGAGAAGTTGTCCTCAAGTTTACAGTTCCCTTGGGCATCCCATATACCCCATCCAACTTCTTAACCCCTTAATAAAATCCCAAAACCAAGCTCAAGGACTGTTTACTGACACTGAATGCAAAGTGTGGAACAATGCATGTTGCCTGGCTGTGCAGAGCTTTAGGGGGACCCAAAATTCAGCGACTCCTGGGGGGGGGGGGGGGGGGGTAGTGCTTTAATAGGAGCTGCAGAATTCTGTCCCAACCCCAGTCATGGAGCTCCTCAGCTTGCTGTAGTGGAGGTGTCATGGTCAGGGGTTAGGCTTGGAGACCAGTAGCTATAGCAGTAGAGAGGCTCCCACCAACCAGCTGGATACGTACACAAGCAGGTCACCCTGGCAGATGACACAGGCTTACCTGAGGTGTGGAGTCTAAGCACTAACCGGTATTCACCAGAGCTCACGGTGGAGATGGGTTTTGCTGTGTGTTAGTACCAGATCACAGTCCTCAGGATCGCCCCACCAGGAGGTGAGCAAGCCGGGATCCAGTAGCAGATATACTGTAGAAGGTAGGGATCAAGCAGAAGTATAGTCAAGAAACAAGCCAATGGTCAGTAACGAGTGGTAGTGGACATAAGGACAGCTGCAGGTACTCAAAGGAGCAAGGTATTGGCTGGAGAGAGCGCAACAATCTAGCAAACAGGAAGTGCAAAGTCATGTCTTAAATACGAGGTCCATGTGAGGAGCAAAGAGTTCAAGGTTCAAGAGAAACAAGACACAAGGCAGGATTTTTTAAGGATTTCAGGTATGGAACTGTCTAGCATCCCTGGTGGCCCAGCAAGTAGAGTACTGTTGGACATAGCCAAGGTTGTGGGTTCAGCTGTGGGCACCAAAAGGAACCATCTCCTGTGTAGACAAAAATCCTCGCCCCTGTCCTGCCCGTACCACCGCCAGAGTACAGCGCTGTATATACTGTATGTAGCTGATGCTACACAGAATCTCTAGAGCTCTGACAGCGGGCACATGTATTATTGCAGGAAATAGTCCATTTCAGCCATCTTGGCCCAAATGAACTATTTAAAGTACTATCAAAGCTGGACTTAGGCTTTAATGGTTATGTGGAAATACTGATGTGAGGTGTTGGACCCTTGAAGACTCTTCTTGTGCTTGCTTTATGATCATGCCATCTTCCAGTGAGATGGTGATATTAGAAATGTAGAGAAACTAAATTTCTGGGCTGGAATCTTCTGCACACCACAGGCTTCAGCCATCACCTTGGGTTGTGGTAGGGATGAGTGAATTCAGCGTACCCTATAACAGGTGAGTTTTGCTGGATGTCACCTCGGAGTTTGTTTTCGGAATTGAACTCTTTTTCAAGACACAGTTACATAGTTAGTCTGGCTGAAAAAAGACAAAAGTCCATCCAGTGCAACCATAAAAGACACTTTGATGTTTTTTCTTTATAGCTCTGCGATTCTGCGACATTTTATGACATATGAACAGTTTTTCTTTTTTATTTCAAGCTTCCCATTAACGTTCTGTGAAGTTCCATAAACCCTGACAACCGAGATCCGTCTTATAACACAGAAAAAAGGAAGAAAAAGCCATAAAAGAATGATATAGAACTTTCCGTGGAGGTCTTCCCATCCCTTTTTCCGTGGAGGTCTTCCCATCCCTTTTTCCGTGGAGGTCTTCCCGTCCCTTTTTCCGTGGAGGTCTTCGCGTCCCTTTTTACGTGGAGGTCTTCCCGTCCCTTTCTGTGGAGGTCTTCCCGTCCTTTTCTGTGGAGGTCTTCCCGTCCCTTTCTGTGGAGGTCTTCCCGTCCCTGTCCGTGGAGGTCTTCCCGTCCCTTTCTGTGGAGGTCTTCCCGTCCCTGTCCGTGGAGGTCTTCCCGTCCCTTTCTGTGGAGGTCTTCCCGTCCCTGTCCGTGGAGGTCTTCCCGTCCCTTTTTCTGTGGAGGTCTTCCCGTCCCTTTCTGTGGAGGTCTTCCCGTCCCTTTTTCTGTGGACGTCTTCCCGTCCCTTTTTCTGTGGAGGTCTTCCCGTCCCTTTTTCTGTGGAAGTCTTCCCGTCCCTTTCCGTGGAGGTCTTCCCGTCCCTTTCTGTGGAGGTCTTCCCGTCCCTGTTTGTGGAGGTCTTCCCGTCCCTTTCCGTGGAGGTCTTCCCGTCCCTTTCTGTGGCCGCCATTAGAGACCTATATGAAAGTCGCGGTGATCTTGGAATCCGTATCATTTCTATATGGAAGGAATATGTAAATCATCTCCTCGGCATCACCTGGAGGGGACTGGAGTCGCCGTCAATATTTCCGGTATCAATAATTTATCAGGTCGGGTAGTTTGCAGTGTGCTGCCCATCTCAGGGCCGGTTATGGATTTTCAGGGGCCGCTTGTTGATTTAAATTGAAGGTTGAATGAGAAATGAGTTCGGGACGATCGTCAGAGGAAGATTACATCGAGCCGCGAGGAAGAAAAGCCGCGAGGAAGAAATCAGAGCGATTTTTACCCCTTCGAGGGAAAAACAAAATTGCTTCATTGCTCTTCCCTAAGTAATGCAAAGCAGCCAATGAGAAACAACCAGGTGCTGCGTATACAGGGATGCTTCCGTGGGCACAATGTGGTACGTGGTTCCGGCACTGAATGCATGCACTGGTAGGGGGTGCTTGGACATGCTGGAGGGTCTATTGCTTCTGGTGGGGTGATCTATTGTTGCTTGGGGTGGCCTATTGTTAGGAGGATCTACTGTTGTAAGGGGGTCTACTGTTGCTGGAGGATCTATTGTTGGCATGAGGATCTACTGTTGCTAGGGGGTCTACTGTTGCTGGGGGATCTATTGTTGTCAGGAAGATCTACTGTTGCTAGTGGGGCTCTACTGTTTTGAGGGGGTTCATTGTTTCTAGCTGCTAGAGCGACTACTGTTGTAAGGAGGGGGGTCTACTGTTGCTGGCGGATCTATTGTTGGCATGAGGATCTATTGTTTTCAGGGGGATATACTGTTGCTAGGGGGTCTATGGTTGCTGGGGGATCTATTGTTGCTTGTGGGGCTCTACTGTTTTAGGGGGTTTATTGTTTGTAGCTGCTAGAGGGTCTATTGATGCTAGTTTCTGCTTGATCTACTGTTACGGCCTGTTGTTGCTGGTGTGGATCTATTGTTGTTCATGGGGGTTCTATTGTTGCTGGTGGGGGTATTTTGTTGCAGCGGGAGAAGGATGTTTCCGTGGGCACACCTCCAGCGCTGAATGCATGCACTGGTAGGGGGTGCTTGGACATGCTAGAGGGTCTGTTGTTTCTGGTGGGGTGATCTATTGTTGCTTGGGGGTTCTGTTGTTAGGAGGAACTACTGTGGGGAGGGGGTCTACTGTTGCTGGCTGTTGGGGGTCCGTGGTTGTTAGGAGGATCTACTGTTATGAGAGGGTTTGCGGTTGCTGAGGGATCTATTGTTTCTGGAGGGGCTCTACTGTTTTGGCAAGTCTATAGTTTCTGGCTGCTAGAGGATCTGTTGTTGCTGGCTTTTCCATGATCTACTGTTGCTGGTAGGGGTCTGTTATTGCAGGGGTGGACCTATTGTTGCTTGTGGGGGATCTATTTTTGCTGGTGGGGGTATTTTGTTGCAGGGGGAGTGTATTGTTGTCAGTGGGGTTCTTCGGTTGGTGGTGGGGCTCTCCTGTTTTTTTTTTTTGGTGGGTGGAGGGGGCTTTTGTTTCTGGCTGCTATTTATGCAGCCTTCTGAGGGATCTACTGTTGCTGGTAGGGGTCTCTTACCTTAGGTCTGGTATGGATTTGAAAGGGAATTCCGTTAAAAATTTGAAAAAAAAGGCATGGGGGTCAACCTCAAAATCCATACCAGACCCTTATCTGAGCACGCAGGAAAAGGGGGGATGGGAAGCGCCCCCTCCTGAACCATTCCAGGCCACATGCCCTCAACATGGGGGGGGGGGTGCTTTGGGGGACGCCCCCCCCCGGTGGTTTTAGTGATCTATGGACGAGGTGCTTTCGGAATCTGGAAGCCCCCTTTAACAAGGAGGCCCCTAGATTCCTCCCCTCCCCAATGTGTAAATGGTACCCCTACTCATTCATCCAAAAAATTGTCCAATTGGAAATAAAAACACAAACATAGTTTATGAAAAGGAAAAAAAACCCCAGTCACTCTGCAGATGCTCAGTTTGGTGTGTATGGCTAGAGAGTTTTGGGGTTTTTTTTCCTAAGGAAGGTGCATGTGATCAGCACAGGGCCAATCAGCACTGTCCAGACAGAAGGTCAGGGGTTCTGCATCCTCCTAGAGCAGAATGAAAACTCCTCCTATAAGCTTTAACCAGTGCTCAACTGGACACTGATAGAAGTCACAAGACTGCTCTGTACTGCTGATGAGAAAAGGGATTTAGCAGTTTATATTTACTAAAATAATTGCATTTCCATGTTGTGTGTACTGTGGTAGACCGGATATAGTGAATGCGGGGTCCGGGGAGAGCGGATATAGTGAATGCGGGGTCCGGGGAGAGCGGATATAGTGAATGCGGGGTCCGGGGAGAGGGGATATAGTGAATGCGGGGTCCGGGGAGAACGGATATAGTGAATGCAGGGTCTGGGGAGAGCGGATATAGTGAATGCGGGGTCCGGGGAGAGCGGATATAGTGAATGCGGGGTCCGGGGAGAGCGGATATAGTGAATGCGGGGTCCGGGGAGAGCGGATATAGTGAATGCGGGGTCCGGGGAGAGCGGATATAGTGAATGCAGGGTCCGGGGAGAGCGGATATAGTGAATGCGGGGTCCGGGGAGAGCGGATATAGTGAATGCGGGGTCCGGGGAGAGCGGATATAGTGAATGCGGGGTCCGGGGAGAGCGGATATAGGGAATGCGGGGTCCGGGGAGAGCGGATATAGGGAATGCGGGGTCCGGGGAGAGCGGATATAGTGAATGCGGGGTCCGGGGAGAGCGGATACAGTAAATGAGGGGTCCGGGGAGAGCGAATACAGGGAATGCGGGGTCCGGGGAGAGCGGATATAGTGAATGCGGGGTCTGGGGAGAGCGGATATAGTGAATGCGGGGTCCGGGGAGAGCGGATATAGTGAATGCGGGGTCCGGGGAGAGCGGATATAGTGAATGCGGGGTCCGGGGAGAGCGGATATAGTGAATGCGGGGTCTGGGGAGAGCGGATATAGTGAATGCGGGGTCTGGGGAGAGCGGATATAGTGAATGCGGCGTCCGGGGAGAGCAGATATAGTGAATGCGGGGTCCGGGGAGAGGGGATATAGTGAATGCGGGGTCCGGGGAGAGCGGATATAGTGAATGCGGGGTCCGGGGAGAGCGGATAAAGTGAATGCGGGGTCCGGGGAGAGCGGATATAGTGAATGCGGGGTCCGGGGAGAGCGGATATAGTGAAAGCGGGGTCCGGGGAGAGCGGATATAGTGAAAGCGGGGTCCGGGGAGAGCGGATCTAGTGAATGTGGGGTCCGGGGAGAGCGGATATAGTGAATGCGGGGTCCGGGGAGAGCAGATATAGTGAATGCAGGGTGCGTGGTCCCCTTCCACATCAGGAGTCCTCCTTCCACATCAGGAGTCCCCCTTCCACATCATGCTTTACCAGACAGAGAAGCGTGATTGGTCACTCCAGAGAACACGTCTCCTCTGCTCTAGAGTCCAGTGGCGGCGTGCTTTACACCACGGCATCCGACACTTTGCATTGCACTTGGTGATGGAAGGCTTGGATGCAGCTGCTCGGCCATGGAAACCCATTCCATGAAGCTCTCTACGCACTGTTGTTAGGCTCATCTGAAGGCCACACCAAGTTTGGAGGTCTTTAGCTATTGACTCTGCAGACAGTTGGTGACTTCTGCGCACTGTGCGCTTCAGCATGCGCTGACCCCGCCCTGTCATGTGACGTGGCCTACCACATGGTGGCTGAGTGGCTGTTGTTCCCAGTGGCTTCCACTTTGTTATAATCCCACTAACAGTTGAGCGTGGAATATTTAGTAGCCAGGAAATGTCCCGGATGGACTTATTGCCCAGGTGGCCACCTATCACGGGACCACGCTTGGAGTCACTGAGCTCCTGAGAGCGACCCATTCTTTCACCAATGTTTGTAGAAGCAGTCTGCATGCCTAGGGGCTTGATTGTATACACCTGTGTCCATGGAGGGGATTGGAACACCTGAATCATATGATATGGAGGGGATTGGAACACCTGAATCACATGATATGGAGGGGATTGGAGCACCTGAATCACATGATATGGAGGGGATTGGAGCACCTGAATCACATGATTGGGAGGGGATTGGAGCACCTGAATCACATGATATGGAGGGGAGTGGAACACCTGAATCACATGATATGGAGGGGATTGGAACACCCGAATCACATGATTGGGAGGGCGGGGCCAATACTTTTGGCAATATATTATATTACAGGCCATACACGGGTCGAATTCTGAACAAAATTAGAAATTCTGTGCGTTTTGTAAATTGATGGCGCCACCATTAATTTCGATATTCAGCCAACCCAGCCTTCAATTTCCCCTCGTGTTGATACAGAAAAGAATTTTGGTGGCCAAGAATTTTCTTTTCTTCCCAGCTCAGGCTCATATCTTTTTCGATGACATTTCTCGAACGATTCTCTCATCACTGATTCAAAATTTGTTTGTTTTTCAAAAAAGTCTCCAACATGCCCGATCACTCCAATTCGATGGTCGCTTGAAAATCGTCCATTTCTGTGACCCACTAATGGTGCATTCGACCCGCGGTGGCCGACTTATGTTACAGACGGGGCGGAGTGCAGGGAGCTGGAGGGGATCCGGGGAGGGAAGGTCCCCTTTTTAGGTCTATGGGGTTCACTTTGCACAGGAATTCTCCCCAGAGCTCGGGGTGACTTTTTGCATCGATTTGTTTTTGGGATGCGGCTACCTTAGATCTGGTTGCTTCTCTTACCCAGGGGCGGCCTGGCAACTTATGGGGCCCCCGGGTAATAGTGGATTATGGGGCCCTTGTGTCCTTGTCCACACCCAAAAAAGCCTACGAAAGGTACCAGGGGCATTTTATGGGGTCCCCTACTGACCCTGGGCCCTCAGGCAGTGCCCGAGAGCCCAACTGGTCAGTCCACCCCTGCTCTTACCCCACACATTATCCAATCCTAGATATGTGTCGGCAGTAAATCTGAAGACATTCGCAATTTACGGAAATACCGCGGATGAAAATGTAAACGTATTACAGACCAGGAGCCGCGGACGATTCAAAACCTCATCGACTTTGTGTGTTTGTATTGTATCTGCTCGTTCGTCCTGAAAGCAATCCGGCGGGGTGTTCATTACATAAAGTACTGTCTGCAAATCCCGATTATGGATTTTCGATTTGCTGCCGGTGTTCAGCAGACAATGCGTCATCCGGAGCGAAGGGCGGCGTGAAAATCTAACATTGTGCTGCTCATAGGAACGTCCTGAAGGTGTAATAATCTGCAGAGCGGCCCTGGAAGCCTGAGCGGCGGAGATCACTGGGAGGGAGCGGTATTGTGCGTCTGTGCCCGCCCCTGAGGGGCCTTTGGAAGATTGCAGCTGTGTTTTCCGAGCTGCTGAGAGGCTTTTACTTTTTTTTTTTGCTTTTTTTTTTTTTGGCTTCTTTTGCTTTCAAGGATGCCAGCTTCGCGAGTTGTGGTTCATTGAGCATCGAGTTCAGGCGGACCGGCCGCTGTGCGCAAAACTCCTTGGGGCTCCGTTCTTATGTGCCTGCAGGAAGATTCCAGGAGGAAACCTTGGCTTTTATTACTTCTCCTGATGTTACATCTAGTTACATAGTTACATAGTGACATTTAATAGTTACATAGTTACATTTAATAGTTACATAGTTACATTTAATAGTTACATCTAGTTACATAGTTACATTTAATAGTTATATAGTTACATTTAATAGTTACATCTAGTTACATATAATAGTTACATAGTTACATTTAATAGTTACATAGTTACATATAATAGTTACATAGTTGCATTTAATAGTTACATCTAGTTACATAGTTACATTTAATAGTTACATCTAGTTACATATAATAGTTACATAGTTGCATTTAATAGTTACGTAGTTACATATAATAGTTACATAGTTACATATAATAGTTACATCTAGTTACATTTAATAGTTACATAGTTACATTTAATAGTTACATCTAGTTACATTTAATAGTTACATAGTTGCATTTAATAGTTACATAGTTACATTTAATAGTTACATCTAGTTACATATAATAGTTACATAGTTGCATTTAATAGGTACATCTAGTTACATAGTTACATTTAATAGTTAAATCTAGTTACATAGTTACATTTAATAGTTACATCTAGTTACATAGTTACATTTAATAGTTAAATCTAGTTACATAGTTACATTTAATAGTTACATCTAGTTACATATAATAGTTACATAGTTGCATTTAATAGTTACGTAGTTACATATAATAGTTACATCTAGTTACATAGTTACATTTAATAGTTACATCTAGTTACATTTAATAGTTACATAGTTATATATAATAGTTACATAGTTGCATTTAATAGTTACATCTAGTTACATAGTTACATTTAATAGTTACATAGTGCCATCTAGTTACATAGTTAGTCTGGCTGAAAAAAGACAAAAGTCCATCCAGTTCAACCATAGAAAGAAAAATGTTACACTTAAAGAGTGACAAATTCATGTAAATCTGCTGATCGCGCTTCGTTGTGGGAGGGGCCATGGTGTCTTCTCCGCAAAGCTCTCCTCCCTGCAGACAGATGCAGGGAAGAGTAATCATTGATGCCTCGGCCTGATTTTATGAATACGTCTTTACAGTCATGCAATGTGCACCCTTCTGAACGCTACGCCATGCCCATTTCCTATATCACCGCGCTAATTTATGAGGCTTTATTTTTTGGTTTTTACACTTTATTGTTATATAGTTACATAGTTAGTCTGGCTGAAAAAAGACAAAAGTCCATCCAGTTCAACAATAAAAAAAAAAAGTTATAATCCTACACCCACAGTGGATCCAGAGGAAGGCAAAAAAAAAACCCCAGCAAAGCACGATCCAATCTGCTCCTACAGGGAAAAAAATTCCTTCCTGACCCCCCGAGAGGCAATCGGATATTCCCTGGATCACCTTTCCCTATAAATGTTCTATCCAGTTATATTCTGTGTATCCAAGAAAGGATCCAGGACTTCTGTGCCTCTTCTATATCAGGGGTCTCTAATCTCCACATCCGCCCCGCACCACCTTGCCCCATATTTGTATCATGTGTTTCCATGGGGCAGGTGGGCCAGCTGCCAGCACCATAACAACCAATGATGAGTGACCAGCATGCCAGGTGTAGTTTGTTGCTATGGTGCTGGCGGCTGGCCTGGGAAAACATGATGCTGATCCAAGGGGGCATGTAAGAGGGAGACTCTGATGTGCAGTGAGGGTTCTGATGTGCCGTGGGGGCTACAATGTGAAAGGGGGACTCTGATGTAATGGGGGCTTGTTATGTAATGGGTACACTGATGGAAGGGGGGGCTCTGATATGAAACGGCTGTGATGGAAGGTGGAGCTTCTGATGTGAAGGGGGGATTCTAATATAAAAGGGGGACTATGGAAGGAGGGGCTCTGATATGAAACAGGGCTATGATGTAAAGGGGGGACTCTGATGTGATGGGGGGGGGGGGCTCGGATGTGATAGCAGCCTTCTGAGGTGAAGAAAGGAGGGATCTGATGTGAAACAGGACTCTGATGTAAAAGGGGAACTTTTATGTGAAAAGGGGCTCTGATGGGAAGAGGGGACCCTGATGTGGTTCTAATGTAAAAGGGGTGTTCTGATGTGAAGGGAGGACTCTGATGTGAAAGGAGAACTATGGTGTGAAAATGAAGATTTTTTTTATGTAAAAGGGGGCTCTGATGTGAAAGGGAGACTCTGATAAAAGGGGCTCTGATGTAACGGCGGGACTCTGATGTGATAGGAGGCTTCTTATTAAAAAAGGGGCTCTGATGTTAAACTGCTTTACCTGCCAAAATCTCTGGGATTCTGTTCAGCCACCTTTGTAATTCAGAAACTGCCGTACTGCAGAGCCAAGAGATGGTACCACTTTCTCTATGACATTGAAATCCTCCCCTTCAGTCTGGTACAGGTGTACAGGCTCCTCCCCTTCAGTCTGGTACAGGTGTACAGGCTCCTCCCCTTCAGTCTGGTACAGGTGTACCGGCTCCTCCCCTTCAGTCTGGCACAGTGTACCGGCTCCTCCCCTTCAGTCTGGCACAGGTGTACCGGCTCCTCCCCTTCAGTCTTGCACAGGTGTACCGGCTCCTCCCCTTCAGTCTGGCACAGGTGTACCGGCTCCTCCCCTTCAGTCTTGCACAGGTGTACTGGCTCCTCCCCTTCAGTCTGGCACAGGTTTACCTGCTCCTCCCCTTCAGTCTTGCACAGGTGTACCGGCTCCTCCCCTTCAGTCTTGCACAGGTGTATCAGCTCCTCCCCTTCAGTCTTGCACAGGTGTACCAGCTCCTCCCCTTCAGTCTTGCACAGGTGTATCAGCTCCTCCCCTTCAGTCTTGCACAGGTGTACCAGCTCCTCCCCTTCAGTCTTGCACAGGTGTACCAGCTCCTCCCCTTCAGTCTTGCACAGGTGTACCGGCTCCTCCCCTTCAGTCTGGCACAGGTGTACCGGATCCTCCCCTTCAGTCTTGCACAGGTGTACCGGCTCCTCCCCTTCAGTCTTGCACAGGTGTACTGGCTCCTCCCCTTCAGTCTTGCACAGGTGTACCGGCTCCTCCCCTTCAGTCTTATATAGGTGTACCGGCTCCTCCCCTTCAGTCTTGCACAGGTGTACCGGCTCCTCCCCTTCAGTCTTGCACAGGTGTACCGGCTCCTCCCCTTCAGTCTTGCACAGGTGTACCGGCTCCTCCCCTTCAGTCTTGCACAGGTGTACCGGCTCCTCCCCTTCAGTCTTGCACAGGTGTACCGGCTCCTCCCCTTCAGTCTTGCACAGGTGTACCGGCTCCTCCCCTTCAGTCTTGCACAGGTGTACGCTGGATTTACATTGGGGGACATGTTTTTATTAATATTTCTATTAAAGAATGTTTGTGTTTTTATTGAATTTTTTTAATTTTTTTTGTGACTGAGTAGGGGTACCATGTACCCCATAATTATTCACATAGGGGGGAGGTCCAGGATCTGGGGCCCCTTGTCAAAAGGGCTCCCAGATTCTGATAAATTGCACCCCCACAACCACCGGGTCAAAGCCCTTGTCCTCATCAGCATGGCAACAAAGTGCTTTGGTGGGGGAACTCGCAAAGCCCCCCCCCCATGTTGAGGGCATGTGGCTGGCTCCTCCCCCTTTCCTAGCTTGTCGAGCTGCATGCTCGTATAAGGGTCTGGTATGGATTTTGGAGGGGGGACCCCATGACATCTCTTGTTTCATTTTCTCATGGAGCTCGTCTTAAAATCCATACCAGACCTAAGGTTCTGGATTTTGGGGGGGACCCCATGCTGTTTTAAAAGAAAATTTGACATGGGGTTCCCCTCAAAATCCATAGCCTGAAGGATCTGGTAAGGATTGGGGGGATCCCCATGTTTGTTTTTTTAATCTGGGAGGAATAGTTCCCTATTATTGGTGTCAGTGGGAGGAATAGTGCCCCATCATTGGTGTCAGAGGAATAGTGCCCCATCATTGGTGTCAGTGGGGGGAATAGTGCCCCATCATTGGTGTCAGTGGGGGGAATAGCGCCGCATAATTGGTGTCAGTGGGAGGAATAGTGCCCCATCATTGGTGTCAGTGGGAGGAATAGTGCCCCATCATTGGGTTCAGTGGGAGGAATAGTGCCCCATCATTGGTGTCAGTGGGAGGAATAGTGCCCCATCATTGGTGTCAGTGGGAGGAATAGTGCCCCATCATTGGTATCAGTGGGAGGAATAGTGCCCCATCATTGGTGTCAGTGGGAGGAATAGTGCCCCATCATTGGTGTCAGTGGGAGGAATAGCGCCCCATCATTGGTGTCAGTGGGAGGAATAGTGTCCCATAATTGGTGTCAGAGGGCAGATTAGGAGGAATAGCGCCCCATCATTGGTGTCAGAGGGAGGAATAGTGCCCCATCATTGGTGTCAGTGGGAGGAATAGTGCCCCATCATTGGTGTCAGTGGGAGGAATAGCGCCCCATCATTGGTGTCAGTGGGAGGAATAGCGCCCCATCATTGGTGTCAGTGGGAGGAATAGCGCCCCATCATTGGTGTCAGTGGTAGGAATAGCGCCCCATCATTGGTGTCAGTGGGAGGAATAGTGCCCCATCATTGGTGTCAGTAGGAGGAGTAGTGCCCCATCATTGGTGTCAGTGGGGGGATTAGTGCCCCATCATTGGTGTCAGTGGGGGGATTAGTGCCCCATCATTGGTGTCAGTGGGTGGAATAGTGCCCCATCCTTGGTGTCAGTGGGAGGAATAGTGCCCCATCATTTGTATCAGTGGGAGGAATAGCACCCCATCATTGGTGTCAGTAGGAGGAGTAGTGCCCCATCATTGGTGTCAGTGGGGGGATTAGTGCCCCATCATTGGTGTCAGTGGGGGGATTAGTGCCCCATCATTGGTGTCAGTGGGGGGAATAATGCCCCATCCTTGGTGTCAGTGGGTGGATTAGTAGGAATAGTGCCCCACTGTTAATGTCTTTGGGAGGTTAAGTGCCCCAAGGGCCAGGCTAAAGCCAGGCAAAGGGCCTCATCCGGCCCCCTGGCCGTAGTTTGGAGACCACCGCTCCTGATGCTTCCAAAAACTTGCACGGTCATCCGAAAGACTTCAAAATGTTTATTTTAGACAATTTTTGTTTTGTGTCTGTTTGTTTCAAATGAAATCTCATTCAGAATGGGGGATGTATTCTCACTCGTTATGTATTTCTGTCTGCCAGTAAACCATGTGACGGCTGGGTGTCGGTGTCAGGAGGGGACCTTACATGGCATTATGGGAAAACATAATAACGTTCATTTTCGGTCATTTTATCTCCGGCATTTAAATATTGTCCCGCTGCCCGGTAGCTCTTCCTGTTATTTGGGCGGTAACATTCAGCCGTTCATTATATGGGAGGAAAAAAACAAAATCTAACATTTTATAAGCTGGTCCAGAGCTGAGGTCGCCATGCAGCCGGTCTAACCGCCAAACATCACAGTGGCAGTTAGGATTTTGTAACGTGTCTCTAAGCTGCTCAGTGTATCGGCCGCAGCAGGGAAATCACCGAAATGGATTGAATCGGAGCATTGATGATGAGAGATTGTACAGCAGATATGTAAAGTGCTGAGTACATTGATATATATACAGTGAAGGAAATGTGTATTTGCTCCCCGGCTGATGGTGAATGTTCGCCCCTCACACAGAAACGATCGGTCTAACAATGGAATGTTCGCCCCTCACGCAGAAACGATCGGTCTAACAATGGAATGTTCGCCCCTCACGCAGAAACGATCGGTCTAACAATGGAATGTTCGCCCCTCACACAGAAACGATCGGTCTAACAATGGAATGTTCGCCCCTCACACAGAAACGATCGGTCTAACAATGGAATGTTCGCCCCTCACACAGAAATGATCGGTCTAACAATGGAATGTTCGCCCCTCACACAGAAATGATCGGTCTAACAATGGAATGTTCGGTGTAACACTGAGAGACAGAATACAACAACAAATTCAGCAGAAATGCGTCTAACAAATGATGACGGATCTGCATGTTCATGAGGGAAAGAAGGATTTGATCCCCTATCATTCAGCAGGATTTCTGGCTCCCAGGTGTCTTTCATACAGGTAACAAGCTGAGATTAGAAGCAGTCTCTTAAAGGGAGTGCTGCTAATCTCATTGTGTTACCTGTATAAAAGACACCTGTCCACAGGAGCCATCAAACCATCAGATTCCAAACTCTCCACCATGGCAAAGACCAAAGAGCTGTCCAAGGAGGTCAGGGACAAGATGGTAGACCTACACAAGGCTGGACTGGGCTACCAAACTATGGCCAAGCAGCTTGGTGAGAAGGTGACAACAGTTGGTGCAATCATTCACAAATGGAAGAAACACAAAACAAGTGTCAGTCTCCCTAGGTCTGGTGCACCATGCAAGATCTCACCTCGTGGGGTGTCAATGATCATGAGAACAGTGAGGAATCATCCCAGAACTACACGTGAGGATCTTGTCAATGATCTCCAGGCAGCTGGGACCACAGTCACCAAGAAAACAATTGGTAACACACTACGCCGACAAGGACTGAAATCCTGCAGTGCCCGCACGGTCCCTCTGCTCAAGAAAGCACATGTCCAGGCCCGTCTGAAGTCTGCCACTGAACATCTGAATGATGTGGAGGAGGACTGGTGGGAAGTGTTGTGGTCAGATGAGACCAAAATCCAGCTCTTTGGCATCAACTCACCGTGTTTGGAGGAGGAGGAATGCTGCCTATGACCCCAAGAACACCATCCCAACTGTGAAACATGGTGGTGGAAACATTCTGCTTTGGGGTGTTTTTCTACTAAGGGGACAGGACAACTGCACCGCATCAAAGGGACGATGGACGGGGCAATGTACCCTCAAATCTTGGGTGAGAACCTTCTTCCCTCAGCCAGGGCATTGAAAATGGGTGGTGGATGGGTGTTCCAGCATGACAATGACCCAAAACACATGGCCAAGGCAACAAAGGAGCGGCTCAAGAAGAAGCACATTAAGGTCCTGGAGTGGCCTAGCCAGTCTCCAGACCTTCATCCGATTTGAAAATCTGTGAAGGGAGCTGAAAGTTCAAGTTGCCAAACGTCGGCCACCAAACCTTAATGACTTGGAGAGGATCTGCCAAGAGGAGTGGGCCAAAATCCCTCCTGAGATGTGTGCGAACCTGGGGGCCAACTCCAGGAAACGTCTGACTTCTGTGATGGCCAACAAGGGATTGGCCACCAAGTACTAAGTCATGTTTTGTGAAGGGGATCAAATCCTTCTTTCCCTCATGAACATGCAGATCAGTCATCATTTGTTAGACGCATTTCTGCTGAATTTGTTGTTGTATTCTGTCTCTCAGTGTTACACCGAACATTCCATTGTGAGACCGATCGTTTCTGTGTGAGGGGCGAACATTCCATTGTTAGACCGATCATTTCTGTGTGAGGGGCGAACATTCCATTGTTAGACCGATCATTTCTGTGTGAGGGGCGAACATTCCATTGTTAGACCGATCATTCCTGTGTGAGGGGCGAACATTCCATTGTTAGACCGATCATTCCTGTGTGAGGGGCGAACATTCCATTGTTAGACCGATCATTCCTGTGTGAGGGGCGAACATTCCATTGTTAGACCGATCATTCCTGTGTGAGGGGCGAACATTCCATTGTTAGACCGATCATTCCTGTGTGAGGGGCGAACATTCCATTGTTAGACCGATCATTCCTGTGTGAGGGGCGAGCATTCAGCATCAGCCGGGGAGCAAATACGCATTTCCTTCACTGTATATATCTGTCTAAAATACATATATATATATATATATATATATATATATATATATATATATATATTTATATATATATATTTATATTTATTTTTTTTTTTTTTTATTGTAGTATTGCAAATATATGTCAATATATTTGGGAAGAATATTTTTAAAATATATTTAAAATATATATTTCTTCCATGTGGGAAGGTTAAAAAAGCTGAACAAAACACAAAATGCGGTAAAAACGCAAAACTAAGTGCGAAAAGCACTGCAAAATGGACAAAAAGCAAACTGCATAGTTGTGAACGGAGCCCAACACAGTGAACGCGCTGTTACCGTGGAACAGATGGCGATATTAAATGAGCGCTCCACTGAAAAAAATAATTAGTCTTTCCTCCACCTCCGCGAAGGACAAATGGAACTTTCTTTTTTTTTTCTCCACCGCGATTCCGTCAAGGCTGCTCGAGATGAAGAGCTCCTCCACTTCGCCGTAGAGTTGGCGTTTGTTTTGTTTCACATCAATAACATTGTGTCAACGCGAAGATCAAAAAAGAGCCGTTTCGGGAGGCGCCGGCGCCTAGTTACTCCTAATGACGTCCTTGATTTTTAATCGAGTCTCTGAAAACAAGCCGAATGCTTCTGATTCAGATCGTCGAACATATTGCGGCGCTATTCCCCCTTTATACCTTCATTTACATAATGGCAAACTGTAGCGAGGCGAGTCGTAAATATCGCGAACGAGATCGCGGGAACGTGCCGGGAAGGAGAAGGTTGCGCTCCGGCAGGTTCGAACCGGGGAATGTGTTCCGTGAAATGTTTTAGAAGTGTTAAGCCGGCCCACACGCGGGTCGAATTCCGAAAGAAGTTCCTTTTCGAAAATCTTTTCTAAGTATCTTCGTTCGAATTTCGCACCGTTAGTGGGGCCACAGCCAGGGCTGCTGTTAGAAACCACGGGGGCCCCGTACAGCCAACCTGACAGGGCCCCACCAAAAACACAGTTTATTGTGCTGCAGTTATGAATGAACACAGTGAGTGATTAGTACCGATCATTCGTTGTGTTCATTCAGGAAAGGAAGGGGATGGTAAATGTGACATATTTTCATTACTGGGAATGAAGCGCGTGGCGCCGGTCTTCCGGAGGCGGATTCTGAGGTCAGTTTGTAAATGAAGGGAACGCACTGACAGATCAATATGGCTGGAGACTGGAAGATTCACAATCTACTTGCAGCATCAAAGTGTGAAAATTGTTCTGGATCTGAACCTCGTGCGCCTCTTTGAGACAAATCCTTACTGTTCGACTTGAGAAATGTCGTCCTTTACCGACTCGGTGATGGAGTGGAGCCTTGGAGGCCCGGCATTGGTTCAGGCAAT
The DNA here is from genome assembly GCF_062004578.1 of Staurois parvus. NCBI lineage: Eukaryota > Metazoa > Chordata > Amphibia > Anura > Ranidae > Staurois > Staurois parvus. The sequence goes on from NW_028319927.1 coordinate 400,608, forward strand.
TAAGGGAGGCATCATAAAGGGTCTTAGGGCCCGTGTCCACCTGCATTGGTCTCTGAAGAGTGATCCACATTGGGCGGTGAGGAGGCATTGGATCGGCACCTTCTCACCTGCACCTAGTGTGCCGCCACTGCATTCACCGCACCAGGTCACTGGGCACTTGCCAAGCGGCCCCATCCACTTGAATAGGTTGCATTCACCAAGCACTCCACCTGCCGAAGGTGAACAGAATTTCCGCTGCAGCTGCAAAGCATCGCAGCTGCAGCATGTGTACATCCCTCCTCTCCAAGGGGGAGCTGTTTTGGGGGCGGTAAAAATGCAGCTCAAACGTAGGGTTTTACCTCCTCTCAACCACTCGCTTGAATGAGTCCTTTCACGATCAGTCCTTCCCCCTTCATGACCAGGCCATTTTTTATGCAATTTAGTACTCATTGAACTGGTAATTGCGCGGTCATGCAACGCCGTACCCAAATTATATTTACAGCATTTTTTGCACCACACAAATAGAGCTTTCTTTTGGTGGTATTTTGATCACTGCTGGGTTTTTATTTTTTACAACATAAATAAAAAGAGGCAGAAAATTAAAAAAATGAATTACCTCTATCAAAAAATATATATTTTATATATATATATATATATATATACAGTGGGGATGGAAAGTTTGGGCACCCCAGCTAGAAATTTGTATTAATGTGCATAAAGAAGCCAAGGAAAGATGGAAAAATCTCCAAAAGGCATCAAATTACAGATTAGACATTCTTATAATATGTCAACAAAAGTTAGATTTTATTTCCATCATTTACACTTTCAAAATAACAGAAAACAAGAAAATGGCGTCTGCAAAAGTTTGGGCCCCCTGCAGAATTTATAGCATGCACTGCCCCCTTTGCCAAGCTGAGACCTGCCAGTGTCATGGATTGTTCTCAATCATCGTCTGGGAAGACCAGGTGATGTCAATCTCAAAGGTTTTAAATGCCCCGACTCATCTGACCTTGCCCCAACAATCAGCACCATGGGTTCTTCTAAGCAGTTGTCTAGAAAACTGAAACTGAAAATAGTTGACGCTCACAAAGCTGGAGAAGGCTATAAGAAGATAGCAAAGCGTTTTCAGATGTCGATATCCTCTGTTCAGAATGTAATTAAGAAATGGCAGTCATCAGGAACAGTGGAAGTTAAAGCAAGATCTGGAAGACCAAGAAAAATATCAGACAGAACAGCTCGCAGGATTGTGAGAAAAACAATTCAAAACCCACGTTTGACTGCACGATCCCTCCAGAAAGATCTGGCAGACACTGGAGTTGTGGTCACTATTCCACTATAAAGAGATACTTGTACAAATATGGTCTTCATGGAAGAGTCATCAGAAGAAAACCTCTTCTACGTCCTCACCACAAAAATCATCGTTTGAACTTTGCAAATGAACATATAGAGAAGCCTGATGCATTTTTGAAACAAGTTCTGTGGACCGATGAGGTTAAAATTGAACTTTTTGCCGGAATGAGCAAAGGTACGTTTGGAGAAGAAGGGGCACAGAATTTAATGAAAAGAACCTCTGTCCAACTGTGAAGCATGGGGTTGGATCAATCATGCTTTGGGGTTGTGTTGCAGCCAGTGGCACAGGGAACATCTCACGAGTAGAAGGAAAAATGGATTCAATAAAATTTCAGCAAATTTTGGATGGTAACTTGATGCCATCTGTGAAAAAGCTGAAGTTAAAGAGAGGATGGCTTCTACAAATGGATAATGATCCTAAACACACCTCGAAATCCTCGGGGGATTACATCAAGAGGCGTAAACTGAAGGTTTTGCCATGGCCTTCACAATCTCCTGACCTCAACATCATTGAAAATCTATGGATAGACCTTAAAAGAGCCGTGCGTGACAGACAGCCGAGAAATCTCAAAGAACTGGAAGACTTTTGTAAGGAAGAATGGGCAAAGATACCTCAAAGAAGAATTGAAAGACTCTTGGCTGGCTACAAAAAGCGTTTACAAGCTGTGATACTTGCCAAAGGGGGCAGTACAAGATATTAACTCTGCAGGGGGCCCAAACTTTTGCAGACGCCATTTTTTTGTTTTCTGTTATTTTGAAAGTGTAAATGATGGAAATAAAATCTAACTTTTGTTGACATATTATAAGAATGTCTAATCTGTAATTTGATGCCTTTTGGAGATTTTTCCATCTTTCCTTGGCTTCTTTATGCACATTAATACACATTTTTAGCTGGGGGGCCCAAACTTTCCATCCCCACTGTATATATATCTATTATTTTTTAATTTTTTTTTACTTCTGTAAAACATAACAAGCAAAATAAATAAAATGTCTTCATACATTTAGGCAACAATGTATTCTGCTACATTTCTTTTGTAAAAAAAAAAAATTCCAATTTAAATTCCAAAACGCAAACGCGGAAAAACGCTGGAAAACGTTGCTAAACGGTAATGCAAAAACAATAAAAAAGCTGAAAAACATTGTGACTTTACACAGCTAACGTGACCAGCGATATCAAAACGTCTCCCCCAGTGTGCATGAGGAATTAAGTTTGCATGAGGGCTAATGCTGAAAAATACAGCAAAACGCCACAAACCGCTGTTTTTGGACTTTTTTTGACCCCCAAAAAATTATTATTTTTTTGGTAAAAAAAAAAACGCTAAAAAATAACTGCGAAAAGTACTATGAAATGGGCAGACTGCGTAGGTATGAATGGAGCCTAATGAAAAAGAAAAATGAATACGGCCAGCACATCTCACGATTGGTAATTAGCCGTCGATGATGCTAAAAACCGCAAACGCGGAAAAACGCTGCTAAACGCAGCAAAACGCTAATGCAAAAACACTGAAAAAAGCTGAAAAACTCGGGTTTTTATCATGACTTTACACAGCTAATGTTACCAGTGTTATAAGAACGTCCCCCCCAGTGTGCATGAGGAATTAAAACGTCAAGTGTGCATGATTGCTAATGCTGAAAAACGCAGCAAAATGCTACAAACTGGTGTTTTTGGACTTTTTTTTTTTTTACTAAAAAAGAACTGCGAAAAGCACTGTAAAACGGACAGAAAGCAAACTGCGTAGGTGCGAACGGAGCCTAATGAAAAAGAAAAATGAATGCAGCCAGCACATCTCTTGATTGGCAACCTACCGTCGATGATGCTAAAAACTGCAAACGTGGAAAAACGCTGCTAAACGCAGCAAAATGCTAAAAAGAGCTGAAAAACTCTTTTTCATATAAAAATTTTTTTTATATGAATTTACACAACTAATGTTACCAGCGTTATCAACCCCCCCGTGTGCATGAGGACTTAAAACGTCAAGTGTGCATGATTGCTAATGCTGAAAAACGCAGCAAAATGCTACAAACTGGTGTTTATGGACTTTGATTTGACCAAAAATGTTTTTATTTTTGGGTAAAAAAAAAAAAAACACTAAAAAAGAACTGCGAAAAGCACTGTAAAAAAGGCAGAAAGCAGAAAAACACAGCAAAATGCCACAAACTGGTGTTTTTGGACTTTTTTTTTTAACAAAAAAAAAAAAACTAAAAAAGAACTGTGAAAAGCACTGTAAAACGGACAGAAAGCAAACGGCGTAGGTGTGAACGGAGCCTAACGAAAAAGAAAAACTAATGCGGCCAGCACATCTCACGATTGGTAATCTGCCGTCGATGATGCTAAAAAAGGCAAACGCGGAAAAACAGCTAATCTTACCAGTGTTATCAGAACGCCCCCCCCCAGTGTGCATGAGGAATTAAAACGTCAAGTGTGCATGAGAGCTAATGCTGAAAAACGCAGCAAAACGGCACAAACTGGTGTTTTTGGACTTTTTTTTAACCAAAAAACCCACTAAAAAAGAACTGCGAAAAGCACTGTAAAACGGACAGAAAGCAAACTGCGTAGGTGTGAACGGAGCCTAACGAAAAAGAAAAACCAATGCGGCCAGCACATCTCACGATTGGCAATCTGCCGTCGATGATGCTAAAAAACACAAACGCGGAAAAACGCCTCTAAGCGCAGCAAAACACTAATGCAAAAACGCTAAAAAAAAACTGAAAAAACTCTGGTTTTTACCGTGACTTTACACAGCTAATGTTACCAGCGTTATCAGAACGCCCCCCTCCCCCCAGTGTGCATGAGAACTAACGCTGAAAAACGCAGCAAAACACCGCAAACCGGTGTTTTTGGACATTTTTTTTTTTTACCCAAAAAAATAATATTTTTTGGGGTAAAAAAAGAACTGCTAAAAGCACTGTAAAATGGACAGAAAGCAGACTGCGTAGGTGTGAACGGAGCCTAACGAAAAAGAAAAAGGAATGCAGCCAGCACATCTCACGATTGGCAATCTGCCGTCGATGATGCTAGAAAATGCAAACGCGGAAAAACGCCGCTAAATGCAAAAACGCTAAAAAAAATCTGAAAAAGTCGATTGCTAATCTGCCGGCGATGACATTCGGGTTTTGCGGTGAATGCGGCTCAATGCAGAACGACCCCAGAATAAATGACGTGAAGGAGGAGGTGGCGACGGTCCGGCGGCGGAGATCCGGAGCGCACTTGACACGAGCGCGGCTGATGGACAGGTAGGCGCGATGGTCTTCGTTGGAGACCCCCCCACTGCGGAGAGGAGCGCGCCCGGCTCACACGCGAGCCGCTATCGGAAAAAAGATCTCGCCACTGCCGCTAAACTGCCGGGGAAAAAGCGAAATGAAATGAGAGCGCGTGCGAGCAGCTGCCAGGAATGATCTCACACTTCAAAACACACGAAAATAGAAACCTTGAGAGTGGAAGGAATCAAGCGCCGGTCCTCACGGTAAATTTCACTCATTAGTATTCCATCACATGAAATGAGGAGTAATTAGTCGCCTAATATCCGGGAACACGATTATTGTTCGAGTGCTAATCAGATCCCGCCATTCTCTAATTACCAGTCAACAGAGTATCACAGCAGTGACCCAAAAAAAAAAAAATGGGTCGCCATATTTCTCCCCCAACTAGAGAACGGGTTTTATATTTCAAGTCGAATTTTTCTCCGGCATTTAAAGGGGGAGCAAACATAACATGTCAGATGTGCCGCCCAGGAAGTATTGCCCCTTTAAGTTCCGTTCCCTTCAGCTTGATATGAGTTTAAAGTGTTCCTGAACCCCCAACAGTACAATCAGACTGTAGATGCAGGAGAGCGGATATAGTGAATGAGGGGTCCGGGGAGAGCGGATATAGTGAATGCGGGGTCCGGGGAGAGCGGATATAGTGAATGCGGGGTCCGGGGAGAGCGGATATAGTGAATGCGGGGTCCGGGGAGAGAGGATATAGGGAATGCGGGGTCCGGGGAGAGCGGATATAGTGAATGCGGGGTCCGGGGAGAGAGGATATAGGGAATGCGGGGTCCGGGGAGAGCGGATATAGTGAATGAGGGGTCCGGGGAGAGCGGATATAGTGAATGCGGGGTCCGGGGAGAGCGGATATAGTGAATGCGGGGTCCGGGGAGAGCGGATATAGTGAATGAGGGGTCCGGGGAGAGCGGATATAGTGAATGCGGGGTCCGGGGAGAGCGGATATAGTGAATGAGGGGTCCGGGGAGACCAAATATAGTGAATGTGGGGTCCGGGGAGAGCAGATATAGTGAATGAGGGGTCCGGGGAGAGCAGATATAGTGAATGCGGGGTCCGGGGAGAGCGGATATAGTGAATGAGGGGTCCGGGGAGAGCGGATATAGTGAATGCGGGGTCCGGGGAGACCAAATATAGTGAATGAGGGGTCCGGGGAGACCGGATATAGTGAATGCGGGGTCTGGGGAGAGCGGATACAGTGAATGCGGGGTCTGGGGAGAGCGGATATAGTGAATGCGGGGTCCGGGGAGAGCGGATATAGTGAATGCGGGGTCCGGGGAGAGCGGATATAGTGAATGCGGGGTCCGGGGAGAGCGGATATAGTGAATGCACAGTCGGGGGAGAGCGGATATAGTGAATGCGGGGTCCGGGGAGACCGGATATAGTGAATGCGGGGTCCGGGGAGAGCGGATATAGTGAATGCGGGGTCCGGGGAGAGCGGATATAGTGAATGCGGGGTCCGGGGAGAGCGGATATAGTGAATACGGGGTCCGGGGAGAGCGGATATAGTGAATGCGGGGTCCAGGGAGACCGTATATAGTGAATGCGGGGTCCGGGGAGAGCGGATATAGTGAATGCGGGGTCCGGGGAGAGCGGATATAGTGAATGCGGGGTCCGGAGAGAGCGGATATAGTGAATGCGGCGTCCGGGGAGAGCGGATATAGTGAATGTGGGGTCCGGGGAGAGCGGATATAGTGAATGTGGGGTCCGGGGAGAGCGGATATAGTGAATGCGGGGTCCGGGGAGACGGGATATAGTGAATGCGGGGTCCGGGGAGAGCGGATATAGTGAATGCGGGGTCCGGGGAGAGCGGATATAGTGAATGTGGGGTCCGGGGAGAGCGGATATAGTGAATGCGGGGTCCGAGGAGAGCGGATATAGTGAATGCGGGGTCCGGGGAGAGCGGATATAGTGAATGCGGGGTCCGGGGAGAGCGGATATAGTGAATGCGGGGTCCGGGGAGAGCGGATATAGTGAATGTGGGGTCCAGGGAGAGCGGATATAGTGAATGCGGGGTCCGGGGAGAGCGGATATAGTGAATGCGGGGTCCGGGGAGAGCGGATATAGTGAATGCGGGGTCCAGGGAGAGCGGATATAGTGAATACGGGGAGAGCAGATACGGTGAACGCAGGGTCCGGGGAGAGCGGATATAGTGAATGCGGGGTCCGGGGAGAGCGGATATAGTGAATGCGGGGTCCGGGGAGAGCGGATATAGTGAATGCGGGGTCCGGGGAGAGCGGATATAGTGAATGCGGGGTCCGGGGAGAGCGGATATAGTGAATGCGGGGTCCGGGGAGAGCGGATATAGTGAATGCGGGGTCCGAGGAGAGCGGATATAGTGAATGCGGGGTCCGGGGAGAGCGGATATGGTAAATGCGGGGTCCGGGGAGAGCGGATATAGTGAATGCGGGGTCCGGGGAGAGCGGATATAGTGAATACGGGGAGAGCAGATACGGTGAACGCGGGGTCAGGGGAGAGCGGATATGGTGAATGTGTAAGCCGTGTACCGGGGGGGGCTCCCCAGGATACAGTGACGTCACGAACGAGGAAAGCAACCCCAACACCACCTTTTGTCACAACAGAATTTTACTTAGATGTGGCAAATAAACACAACTACAAATGCTGGAACATACAATAAATTTACATCCACCCAGCCTGGCTGAGACCCTTGTGCTGCACAGCACGGCGCCTCCTGATGGATGAAGGTAGAAAGTTTAGTAATTTACCTACTGGGGGGCACAACTAATCTGCCACACCTTACCTGTTATTACCCTACAGAGCAGGAATCAGTGTATGGGGGTACGGTATGGGCTAGCCTGCGGTGCAGCACAACAGCTTACAATCTTACACAAATCTACAGTATTCCCCCCCCATAACTGGTCCTGTAGCACGTGCCTGAGTATTCCTTCTGAGCAAAACGCCAGTCTGGCTTGAATTTGTAGGATTTCATCAGCTCTCCAATGTGAAATGTCACTTTAAGTTGTGGAGTCCTTCCAATAATCAGTAACAACACTTGTGGCCTGACACAAACAGAGACCCTAACTAACTATAGGCCTGGACTCAGTCTCAAGGCGCCAACACTGAAATGAGGTGCGTGCTTGATCTTACCGACCCGGGTCTGCTTTGTATCCGCTGGTGACTCTGAACAGAGTAAATGTCTCTCCAACAAGCATGCAGTCTCGCCATATATGTTGCTTAGTTCCTGGCCGCAATCTCATCAGCATTCCTGGCAGCAATCTCATCAGCTTCCTGGCAGCAATCTCATCAGCTTCACTTAGCTGCAGCTCTGGTTACAGAGGAACGCTTTCACACCTGGATGTCATCAGATTCTCAGCTCACAGGGCCCCTTATTCACCATGCTCCAAAACATGGCTTCTCTCTCACCTTAATGTTCTCTCCAACTCTGTGTGCAAAAACCCCACCTCTTCATGAGCGGATATAGCGAATGCGGGGTCCGGGGAGAGCGGATATAGCGAATGCGGAAACCGGGGAGAGCGGATATAGCAAATGCGGGGTCCGGGGAGAGCGGATATAGCAAATGCGGGGTCCGGGGAGAGCGGATATAGTGAATGCGGGGTCTGGGGAGAGCGGATATAGCAAATGCGGGGTCCGGGGAGAGCGGATATAGCAAATGCGGGGTCCGGGGACAGCGGATATAGCAAATGCGGGGTCCGGGGAGAGCGGATATAGTGAATGGGGGGTCTGGGGAGAGCGGGTATAGTGAATGCAGGGTCCGGGGAGAGCGGATATAGTGAATGTGGGATCCGGGGAGAGCGGGTATAGGGAATGCGCGGTCTGGGGAGAGCGGATATAGTGAATGCGGGGTCCGGGGAGAGCGGATATAGTGAATGCGGGGTCCGGGGAGAGCGGATACAGTGAATGCGGGGTCCGGGGAGAGTGGATACAGTGAATGCGGGGTCTGGGGAGAGCGGATATAGTGAATGCGGGGTCCGGGGAGAGCGGATATAGTGAATGCGGGGTCCGTGGAGAGTGGATACAGTGAATGCGGGGTCCGGGGAGAGTGGATACAGTGAATGCGGGGTCCGGGGAGAGCGGGTATAGTGAATGTGGGGTCCGGGGAGAGCGGATATAGTGAATGCGGGGTCTGGGGAGAGCGGATATAGTGAATGCGGGGTCCGGGGAGAGCGGGTATAGTGAATGTGGGATCCGGGGAGAGCGGATATAGTGAATGCAGGGTCCGGGGAGAGCGGATATAGTGAATGCAGGGTCCGGGGAGAGCAGATATAGTGAATGCGGGGTCCGGGGAGAGCGGATATAGTGAATGCGGGGTCCGGGGAGAGCGGATATAGTGAATGCGGGGTCCGGGGAGAGCGGATATAGTGAATGCGGGGTCCGAGGAGAGCGGATATAGTGAATGCGGGGTCCGGGGAGAGCGGATATGGTAAATGCGGGGTCCGGGGAGAGCGGATATAGTGAATGCGGGGTCCGGGGAGAGCGGATATAGTGAATACGGGGAGAGCAGATACGGTGAACGCGGGGTCCGGGGAGAGCGGATATGGTGAATGTGTAAGCCGTGTACCGGGGGGGGCTCCCCAGGATACAGTGAAGTCACGAACGAGGAAAGCAACCCCAACACCACCTTTTGTCACAACAGAATGTTACTTAGATGTGGCAAATAAACACAACCACAAATGCTGGGAACATACAATAAATTTACATCCACCCAGCCCAAAGGCTGAGACCCTTGTGCTGCACAGCACGGCGCCTCCTGATGGATGAAGGTAGAAAGTGTAGTAATTTACCTACTGGGGGGCACAACTAATCTGCCACACCTTACCTGTTATTACCCTACAGAGCAGGAATCAGTGTATGGGGGGTACGGTATGGGCTAGCCTGCGGTGCAGCACAACAGCTTACAATCTTACACAAATCTACAGTATTCCCCCTCCCATAACTGGTCCTGTAGCACGTGCCTGAGTATTCCTTCTGAGCAAAACGCCAGTCTGGCTTGAATTTGTAGGATTTCATCAGCTCTCCAATGTGAAATGTCACTTTAAGTTGTGGAGTCCTTCCAATGATCAGTAACACTTGTGGCCTGACACAGACAGAGACCCTAACTAACTAACTATAGGCCTGGACTCAGTCTCAAGGCGCCAACACTGAAATGAGGTGCGTGCTTGATCTTACCGACCCGGGTCTGCTTTGTATCCGCTGGTGACTCTGAACAGAGTAAATGTCTCTCCAACAAGCATGCAGTCTCGCCATATATGTTGCTTAGTTCCTGGCCACAATCTCATCAGCATTCCTGGCAGCAATCTCATCAGCTTCCTGGCAGCAGTCTCATCAGCTTCACTTAGCTGCAGCTCTGGTTACAGAGGAACGCTTTCACACCTGGATGTCATCAGATTCTCAGCTCACAGGGCCCCTTATTCACCATGCTCCAAAACATGGCTTCTCTCTCACCTTAATGTTCTCTCCAACTCTGTGTGCAAAAACCCCACCTCTTCATGAGCGGATATAGCGAATGCGGGGTCCGGGGAGAGCGGATATAGCGAATGCGGAATCCGGGGAGAGCGGATATAGCAAATGCGGGGTCCGGGGAGAGCGGATATAGCAAATGCGGGGTCCGGGGAGAGCAGATATAGCGAATGCGGAATCCGGGGAGAGCGGATATAGCAAATGCGGGGTCCGGGGAGAGCGGATATAGCAAATGCGGGGTCCGGGGAGAGCGGATATAGCAAATGCGGGGTCCGGGGAGAGCGGATATAGCAAATGCGGGGTCCGGGGAGAGCGGATATAGCAAATGCGGGGTCCGGGGAGAGCGGATATAGTGAATGGGGGGTCTGGGGAGAGCGGGTATAGTGAATGCAGGGTCCGGGGAGAGCGGATATAGTGAATGTGGGATCCGGGGAGAGCGGGTATAGGGAATGCGCGGTCTGGGGAGAGCAGATATAGTGAATGCCGGGTCCGGGGAGAGCGGATATAGTGAATGTGGGATCCGGGGAGAGCGGGTATAGGGAATGCGCGGTCTGGGGAGAGCGGATATAGTGAATGCGGGGTCCGGGGAGAGCGGATATAGTGAATGCGGGGTCCGGGGAGAGCGGATATAGTGAATGCGGGGTCCGGGGAGAGTGGATACAGTGAATGCGGGGTCCGGGGAGAGCGGATACAGTGAATGCGGGGTCCGGGGAAAGTGGATACAGTGAATGCGGGGTCCGGGGAGAGCGGGTATAGTGAATGCGGGGTCCGGGGAGAGCGGATATAGTGAATGCGGGGTCTGGGGAGAGTGGATATAGTGAATGCGGGGTCCGGGGAGAGCGGGTATAGTGAATGTGGGATCCGGGGAGAGCGGATATAGTGAATGCAGGGTCCGGGGAGAGCGGATATAGTGAATGCAGGGTCCGGGGAGAGCAGATATAGTGAATGCGGGGTCCGGGGAGAGCGGATATAGTGAATGCAGGGTCCGGGGAGAGCAGATATAGTGAATGCAGGCTGGTTGGGTTGGTAGCTGCCTTCAGGCCTTCTGCTAGGCTCGCTCCTTCCCTGGTTCTACAGGTCCTTTCTCTGGGGTCCGATGAGGTCAAGCGATCCTCCTACCCTGCAACTCTGCCTGTAGGAAGACCCATCCCTGGGCCCCCACCCAGGCTCCTGTATCTAGCTTCTCACTCCATCTTCCACCCAAACTCTCCTGCTGCCATGCAGGCTCAGTCACACCTAAGGGCTGGCCTGGCCCCATGCCAATTCTCCTGCTTGGGGATTGACCAAAGTCCCCTAAGTGTGCAGGCCAGCCCCTCCTCATCCCCACCCATTGCGTTCTTGAGACTTCTCTTCCTAATTGGTGGGGGTGGGGGGGGAGGTCATTATTATTATTATACAGGATTTATATAGCACCAACAGTTTGCTCAGCGCTGTACAACATAATTGATGGAGGTGGGGAGGGAAGGCTCATTGACGGAGGAAGGGAGGAAGGCTCCTTGGTTGAGGTGTGTGTGTGTGTGTGGGGGGTCATTGATGGATGTGAGGAGGGAAGGCTTGTTGGTGAAGGTGGGGGGGTCATTGATGGAGATGGGGGGGACGATCATTGATGGAGGTGGGGAGGGAAGGTTCATTGATGGAGATGGGGAGGGAAGGTTGGCCTGTGTAGTCCGATCCAATAGAAGAACTACTGGAGCTCAGGTTGCTGGAAAAATGAATGCCGGTTCTGATATAAAGGTGTTAGACCAGTCAGGGTGTCCATGCTGGCCTGTGTCTACAGCCAAAAGTGCCTTCAACGGGCATGTGAACACCAGAACTCATCCACAAAGCAAAGGAAGAAGGTGGCCTGGTCTGATGAATCCAAGAATGGTTTTAGGTACACAACGTGTTTGAGGGGGCCTTCAAATTCTCCAGATCTCAATCCACATGAGAATCTGTGGGATGTTCTGGACAACCAAGTCCAAATCATGGAGGCCTCACGTCACAACTTACAGGACTTAAAGGATCTGCTACTGATGGCTTGGTGCCATATTTTACAGCGTACCTTCAGAAGTCTAGTGGAGTCCATGCCTGGACGGCTTATGGTGGGCGGTCATAATGTGATGGCTGATTGGTGTATAACAAAAGCAGCAGGGACTGGGGACACAATCGAAGAATTCAATGGATGGAGTGAATGTGGAATCTCAAAAAATATTTTTGATTCTGATCCAAGTTGTTGTTACCCAATAGCATCCACCCAGAAATAAGAAATCACTACTGAACAGACCGATCCTTTAAAACATTTCCACTTATATATTTTTTCCTCCACCCATAGAAATACACTGCTTAGGAAAATCAAAGGAACAATTTGAAAACCCATCAGCTCTCAATGGGGAGGAATCTCCTGCTGGATCTCTATACTGACCTGGACGGGGTGATGGGTGAAGAATGTAAGGACGCCCCATCATTTGATGGAAATGAAAATGATCGACCTACAGAGGACTGAATTCAAGCAGCAGCAACTCAGAATGGTCCTCAGTAGTTTGTATGGCCCCCACATGCTTGTATACATGCCTGACAATGTTGGGGGAGGGTCCTAATGAGACCACGTATGGTGTCCTGGAGTATTTCCTCTCAGATCTGGACCAGGGCATCACTGAGCTCTAAGGTGCAACCTAACGGTGTTGGATGGACCGAAACATGATATCCCAGATGTGTTCTATTGGATTTAAGTCAGGTGAGTGTGGGGGCCATTCAATGGTATCAATTCCTTCATCCTCCAGGAACTGCCTGCATACTCTCCCCACATGAGGCCGGGCATTGTCGTGCACCAGGAGGAACCCAGGACCCACTGCACCAGGAGGAACCCAGGACCCCCCCGCACCAGGAGGAACCCAGGACCCACTGCACCAGGAGGAACCCAGGACCCACTGCACCAGGAGGAACTTAGGACTCACTGCGCCAGCATAGGGTCTGACAATGGATCCAAGGATTTAATCCCCATATCTAATGGCAGTCAGGGTGCCATTGTCTAGCCTGTAGAGGTCTGTGCGTCCCTCCATGGATATGCCTCCCCAGACCATCACTGACCCACCACCAAAATGGTCATGCTGAACCATGTTACAGGCAGCAGAACGTTCTCCACGGCTTCTCCAGACCCTTTCACGTCTGTCACATGTGCTCAGGGGGAACCTGCTCTCATCTGTGAAAAGCACAGGGCGCCAGTGGTGGACCTGCCAATTCTGGGGTTCAATGGCCAATACCAATCCAGCTCTATGGTGGTGAGCAGTGAGCACAGGGCCCAGTAGAGGACGTCGAGCCCTCAGGCCACCCTCATGAAGTCTGTTTCTGATTGTTTGGTCAGAGACATTCCCACCAGTGGCCTGCTGGAGGTCATTTTGTAGGGCTCTGGCAGTGTTCATCCTGTTCCTTCTTGCACAAAGGAGCAGATACCGGTCCTGCTGATGGGTTAAGGACCTTCTACGGCCCTGTCCATGTTCTTGTCTCCTGGAATCTCCTCCATGCTCTTGTCTCCTAGAATCTCCTCCATGCTCTTGAGACTGTGCTGGGGGACACAGCAAACCTTCTGACAATGACACATATTGATGTGCCATCCTGGAGGAGTTGGACTGCCTGTGTAACCTCTGTAGGGTCCAGGTATGGCCTCATGCTACCAGTAGTGACACTGACCCGAGCCAAATGCAAAACGAGTAAGAAACAGTCAGAAAAGATGAGTAGGGAAGAAAATGTCCTCCACCTGTAAAACCATTCTTGTTATGGGGGTCGTCTCATTGTTGCCCATCTAGTGCACCTGTTGTTGACTTCATGTACACCAAAGCAGCTGAAACTGATGAACAACCCCCTCTGTGACTTACCTGACCAGATCCTCTGCGACTTACTTGACCAGATCAATATCTCAGGAGGTTAATGGACTTGATGCTAGACTTGGATTACAAAGAGTAACTTTCATTTTTGTGAGCCGTGTATGTTCTTTGCTTCTTTTTTTTGTGAGGATGTTGCAGAACTGGTCACATTCCTCGGCTTTGAAATGAATATGTAGATAAACTGATGCTGAAGGATAATAGGCCTCCATTGTGTTCTGCTTTGTAATTGAACAAAATGATGAAATGTGTCTGTATATTGGTGGTGGGAGATGTGCTCCTCGGTGAAGGCTGGACAGACTAATAGCCGCGTTTAGTAACAATGTCTAGACAGGAGGATGACGGCTTCTCCTCACATCCCATTCTTTCTTTTACAAATTTTGCTTATTTTCAGCAGTGACACTTTGGGAACACCTAGAAACCCACAAACATTACACAGAGCATCCAGAAAGTATTCCCAGAGCTTCACTTTTGCTACATTTTGTCATGTTACGGCCTTATTCCAGAATGGGTTAAATTCCTTTTTTTCCTCCACATTCTACAAACAATCCCCCATAATGACAACGGGAGAGAAGTTCTCTTTGAAATCTTTGCAATTTATTAAAAATAAAAAACATAAACCCCCCCCCATGTACATAAGTATTCCCAGCCCCCCCATGTACATAAGTATTCCCAGCCCCCCCCATGTACATAAGTATTCCCAGCCCCCCCATGTACATAAGTATTCCCAGCCCCCCCCCATGTACATAAGTATTCCCAGCCCCCCCATGCACATAAGTATTCCCAGCCCCCCCCCCCACCCCCCATGTGCATAAGTATTCCCAGCCCCTTCCCCCATGCAGATAAGTATTCCCAGACCCCCCCCCATGTACATAAGTATTCCCAGCCCCCCAATGTACATAAGTATTCCCAGCCCCCCCATGTACATAAGTATTCCCAGCCCCCCCATGTACATAAGTATTCCCAGCCCCCCCCATGTACATAAGTATTCCCAGCCCCCCCATGCACATAAGTATTCCCAGCCCCCCCATGTACATAAGTATTCCCAGCCCCCCCCATGTACATAAGTATTCCCAGCCCCCCCATGCACATAAGTATTCCCAGCCCCCCCCCCCCCCACCCCCCCATGTGCATAAGTATTCCCAGCCCCCTCCCCCATGCACATAAGTATTCCCAGACCCCCCCCCATGTACATAAGTATTCCCAGCCCCCTCCCCCATGCACATAAGTATTTTCAGCCTCCCCCCCATGCACATAAGTATTCCCAGCCCCCCCATGTACATAAGTATTCCTAGCCCCCCCCATGTACATAAGTATTCCCCCCCATGCACATAAGTATTCCCAGCCCCCCCCATGTACATAAGTATTCCCAGCCCCCCCCATGTACATAAGTATTCCCAGCCCCCCCATGTACATAAGTATTCCCAGCCCCCCCATGCACATAACTATTCCCAGCCCCCCCCACCCCCCCATGTGCATAAGTATTCCCAGCCCCTTCCCCCATGCAGATAAGTATTCCCAGACCCCCCCCCCCCAATGTACATATGTATTCCCAGCCCCCTCCCCCATGCACATAAGTATTCCCAGCCCCCCCCCATGCACATAAGTATTCCCAGCCCCCCCATGTACATAAGTATTCCTAGCCCCCCCCATGTACATAAGTATTCCCCCCATGTACATAAGTATTCCCCCCCATGTACATAAGTATTCCCAGCCCCCTCCCCCATGCACATAAGTATTCCCAGCCCCCCCCCCCATGCACATAAATATTCCCAGCCCCCCCATGTACATAAGTATTCCTAGCCCCCCCCATGTACATAAGTATCCCCCCCCCATGCACATAAGTATTCCCAGCCCCCCCATGTACATAAGTATTCCTAGCCCCCCCCCCATGTACATAAGTATCCCCCCCATGCACATAAGTATTCCCAGCCCCCCCATGTACAAAAGTACTCCCAGCCCCCCCATGTACATAAGTACTCCCAGCCCCCCCATGTACATAAGTATAAGCCTTTGCTCAATCCTTTGTTGAAGCCCCTTTAGCCCCCATTCCAGCCTCGAGTCGTTCTGAGTATGATGCTACAAGCTTGGCACACCTCTTTTGGGGCGATTTCTCCCGTTCTTCTTTGCAGGACCTCTCAAGTTCCATCAGGCTGAATGGGGGGTGTCGGTGCACAGCCATTTTCAGATCTCTCCAGAGATGTTCAATCGGGTTTAAGTCTGGGCTCTGGCTGGGCCGCTCCAGGACATTCCCATCGTTGGCCCGTAGCCACTCCGTTGTTATGTGGGCTGTGTGCTCAGGGTTGTTGTCCTGTGGAAAGGTGAACATTCACCCCAGTCTAAGGTCCAGAGCGCTCTGGAACAGGTTTTCATCAAGGAGGTCTCTGTACATTGCTGCATTCATCTTTCCTTCCATCCTGACTAGTCTCCCA